>NC_059168.1:64487478-64787478 GCF_019923935.1 Bubalus bubalis | reverse complement strand
ATATACACCAAATGTTAAAAACATTTTTCCTCTGAGTAATAGAAATAAGAATGAATAATATATACATCTTGGTGTGTGTTTTTTTTTTTTTTTTGGCTGTACTATTTAATTTTGTCTACATCAAAGAAGAAAAAGGTTTTTTGCAGAAAAACATACCCAAACAAATGATAAAAATCTGTGCCATAAAATTTTAAAGCTAAACATAACCCTGATTAATAAAGGTAAATTTTCTGTTATTCTTCAGCTGAAAAAGACAAAGATTCATTTTCTAATCTTAATATACTGTTTAAAGAAGTAAAAGAAAGAAGGACAAAGTAAAATAAGGAACATCTGCCTAAGTTCTGACAGTAAGATAGATTAATTTTTTATTTCAGAGTTTTATGGGTTTTTAATAGCAAAAGTCACAATGATAGAAAGTATCCAAACTTAATTACTGCTATTTGCACTTTGGGAGAAAATAGGAAGATAGTTATCCAGAGCTAGATCCTATAGAAACACATATTTCCCTCATACAAGAAGCAACAGCCATACATCATAGGTTATTTTTAAAACAAGCTAGGCTTCATCAACTGGTGTGAGTGAGAGTTACATAGACTATAGAAATTTAACATGACCACTAATGTTTTCCAAAAACATTTAAGTATGAATCCAACATGAACTATCAGCATGGATACCTGTGCTGAATCCAATTTTCTGTTGGCCCTGAGAAGTAGAAAAATATTCTCCCAAGTATCAGCAGTGTTTGCAAGGTAGTAAGCACAGAAAATAGGAAATAATTTAAAGTGGTTCTAAATGGTACTTGGGAAATGTATTTTAAAATAAATCCTTTCTGACTCTTCATTATATTGTTCAAATGAGAGGCCCAAAAATTATGGTTTAACACCCATTTTACATTCAAGGTCAGATAGGCAACAATCAGGTGATGATATTTTATTCTCCTACACAAATGAAATTCTGTTTGAACTCATCAAAGTGAATTTATAGATGTGCTAAACTATCCAATGAGAAGATCGAGTGGAAGTGGGACAAGTTCCCTACTTGGTTTTCTAATGCAAGTAAATTACTTAGCCAGGCATGATTTCACTTGATATAGAGGGGAAAGTTAATAATTTTTGTCCCAACCTTGACCAAAACACAGGCCTGAATTTTTCAGGACAACAAATTTTAAAACCTTGGCAGTGATCATTCAGGGATATTTCTGAATAGGATACATTCCCATGAAGCCTTTATCCTTTTGCCAGCATCTCTACAACTACTAGGAACTTGGGAGAATGAAAACAAAATATCTGAGTGTAGACCGAACCAGAGTTGGATATTTATCCCCTGCAATTTAATCTGAAGAGATGGTCTTCTAGCATTTAGGGTTTGGCTGATTCCCACAAAACCCAGCAATATTTAGAACTAAAATGGCCCTCTGTCCTTAGTTCACCTTCCAATATCAGACTTATATGGGTGCAAGTGAATCTCATGATGTCAAATTCCATTTTGACATCCCTTCCATTCCAGCGGATTTCAAAATGGAATTTAACATCTCCTTTGTGGTTGCAATCGTGTTGTATTTTTAAATAGAGGGTTTCTTCTTAATATTTTAGAGGTATAAAGTTATAGAGTCCAAAAATATTCCTCTCTGGGCATAGATCAGAGGCTCTGAGAAGGAGAAGGACACAGTCTTACAAATGAATAGTCAGCTGAAGAAAATGTTTCGTTAATCCTTAATAGCAAAACAATAGAGGAAAGATTTGAGGATACCCCATATAATTAATAGAGTAGAACTAAGCATACCACACATGCTTCTAAGATCAGAATGTACTGTGGATAAAAAGCAATACAATGGTTAATCACTTCAGAGAAATCATGCAGAAAGTACTACATGTACCGCATCCAAGATAATGACCAAACCTCTTCAAAAATCATCCCATCTGGTAAATCTCTTCCAAAGCTACAATTGCACCAGGCCATCCTTTATCCATCCTTGACCCTTCAGGCACAGAGAGCTAATTTTACTTCCACTGCTTCAGCAATGAAAGCAACATGCAAATAAGCAACAACAAAATCCTCTTGATCATCTTAAAGACTCAAGAATGTTTGTAAGCTTAAGAATGAAGAGGGGAAAGGTTGGCAAACTACCAACTTGGATTTTCAAAGGGGATGAAATGAGACAATGGCGTTTGGGTCACACTAAGAACACACACACTGACCTCACACACGAGGAAGATGATCCAAACTCAATCAGAACCAGGCGTTTCAGAACACTCTCAGGAGCAATACATGATCTTCTGGAGTAATGGAACTAAGAGCAAATGAGTCATAATCATGTTAAATATTTATGGTTTTAAGAAATGGTCTATTCCATCTGAATTATTAGTAAACCAACCATCCAACTCTAAGAGAGATTTTATGTCTCTGTCGTAATTCTTGAAATCACCGTTGCTATCCAGTGTTACCCAAACTCATAGGATTGAGCTGTATGATTTTAATTGAATTTGCAAAGTGGCGTATTAAGAGCAGATCTAACCAAAGAGACAAGGAAGCAAGAGGGTGAGGCTTAAAAGAATATTAACAACTAGAGTTTTGTGGTTTCTCTTCAAATATCAAAGGAGATTGAATTAGAGTGAGGGAAATACTGGCCAATAAATTTCCAGAGGGAAAAGAAACTACCTCTATCTTCAATGTGTGAGTATGAGGGTGAGGAAGGACTTTAGTTAAGTGTTGTTTATAATGTTTCTCTTAAGTTTCAATTCAGCAGAATGAATTTGGTGACACCCCAAGGAGTTCTGTAGCAAGGTTAAATTTTGCACCCAGGATATTTTATGTTTACAGCATGCACTTAGAACTGAGTTTTATTAAAATATGCATAAAAAATTCAGAGGAAAATGCCAATAGATTCTTAATCTTGGAGGGCTAAGGGTACACCACTGTCTACTTCAAAATATAGACAGTTGAAAATGCTAAACAAAAGGTTACAGGTCAATTTTACTTCCTTTTTCTTGTAGCTCTTAAACAAGTTACACACATAAGTGATATAATCTGCATAAGATTTTGCATTTAGTTGCAATGTCAGATTTGTTTATAAAAATCATATTTTTAACCACTGGCCCCTGGGGCTCTGTTTTGGGCAGTTACAAGTTCCAACCAGTTCAATTCTGATTTTTAAAAAGATAGTTCTTGTTTCCATGAACTTCCAATGGAGACATTTCAGGCCTTGGCACAGAACTTTTGGTTTACACTTTCTGTGGCCTTACAAACTTACAATTAAGTTTATTTACTTAGCACAGAAAGCGCACTTCTGTTTGCCATGACTGGCGGGTGACTGCTGCCAGGCTTGGGGAGATCTGTGGAGTTTTTATTCCTTTTCTTTCTCTCTCTCTTCCCTCTCTCTCTTTCCTTCCTCTGCTCCGCCCCAGGTCTGGGCACAGCTACTGTGAAAATTTTCTTCCTAGTGCTTTTGAGAGTATTTACCACATTTTTTGTTCCTATTCAGAACTTTTAACTCCATTCATAAAATTAGTGGTCCAACAGTAGTTAATAAGGGGCAGAAATCTTTATAGTCTTTTCCACTGTGGTTGAAATCGTGGCTTCTGTAATTTATGCCCAAGCATAACAAACTCATAAGCAGTTGTGGAAAACAAGACCTTCCATTCCTGGATTTGCTGCCACTTCAAGGAAAACACAGAGATGTTGCTGAATATTTATGAGAAATAAGTCCTTGTACTTGCTTTGCAGTCCACTCTAACATGGCAACACTGTGGAGTTTTTGCTTTGGTCTTAACCACAGAACTTAAATTAACATTTTTCTCCATCCATTCCCTACCCCCCCACCCCCTCCTCTTTTTAGCTTAAGAGCACCAAAGCATAAAGTAAACGTGATCATTATGAGGTTCTAGAAATATATTGTAGCTGGGCTTCCCAGATAAGATGTTCATTAAAGGGCTAGCCTTTTATGTTATGAACACTATGTGGATTTCTATAATAAGTCTTAAAATGTCAATATGGGTTGGGGGCCAAACGGTCATGCCTCTCACAGCTAATTACTCATACTCAGTCCAGGAAGTACTGTTGTTTGCAATGTGTCTTAGGCTAGTATAAACTTGATTCTTTGATATTAAAGAAATTATCCAGGGCAAAATATGTGTGTGATGCAGCTCCACAGGGTAAGTGTTCAGCTTGCATCGACTCAGGGAAATGGGAAGAATGGAGACCTTTCTCTGGGCCCCTGTCTATGCACCTCTCCTGAAGCCTATCCAGAGAACTCTACAATATTACCTGAGTTGCTACTATTTACAAGGCAATCCCTGAGTAAAAAGAAATGTCATTTTTTTATGTGGCAATTTCTACAACCTCTGGAACTGAGTTGAGAGGTGGCGCTAAATGCACGAGGCACCATCTGTGATCACTCATTTCATAACGCGGTAGTGTTAGACCTCAGAGCTGTGTCATAGAAGCACAGCAGCGGGGAGGCCAACAGGAGTTTATCCAAGTCTATCAGTGCTTCCTGGAAGCCTCCCTAAGTGTAGACAGTTGTCTATCATCTTACAAAAGACCAGTGTCAACATGATCAACCTCATCACCAATTTCAACCCCAGCATAAAAGACTATTTACAAATGTCTGCTTCTCAATAGTACCAGGATAGCCCTCTTATTTAAAATATAAATAAATAAAATATATGAGATGTCACTGTTGTCCATTAGAAAAGCCTAATCTAAGACACTGTAGTGGATAACCATATATTTTTTTTAACTTCACGCCCATTTCTTCTTCTTGGTAGTTCTTAGGTTTTCTCTGGAAGAAATTATTTCTTTTCCATGGAGAGTAGTTTGAGCAGGATGGTAAAGCAACATTCTGCTACAGAGATGAAGAAGTCCTTGGATATTTTTTCCTCTTTCATTCTCTCAGGTCTTAATAATGATCACGTCACACAACAATTCCCATGAGTATAAGCTAAAAATTTTGGAGACATTTTCATTTCCTGATATCTCAACTCCCATAGCCATCAGACTCTGTCAATCAGTCTGTAAATATTTCTTGAATCTCCTTTTTATCCCCATCCCTCCTGCTACCAGAGTTAGGGCCCTTGACATGGGTCCCCTTCATTAATGGGATGGTCTCCTCAATAGTATGCCTGCCTCCCATCTCTCTCCACTCCAACTCTTTGCAGTAATAGAAGTAACTCTTTAGTACATGATGCCTTATTATGGACCAGCTTAAAAGTGCTGTTGCTGCTAAGTCGCTTCAGTCGTGTCCAACTCTGTGCAACCCCATAGACGGCAGCCCACCAGGCTCCGCCATCCCTGGGATTCTCCAGGCAAGAACACTGGAGTGGGTTGCCATTTCCTTCTCCAATGCATGAAAGTGAAAAGTGAAAGTGAAGTCGCTCAGTCGTGTCCGACTCTTGGTGACTCCATGGACTGCAGCCTACCAGGCTTCTCCATCCATGGGATTTTCCAGGCAAGAAGAGTACTGGAGTGGGTTGCCATTGCCTTCTCCTTAAAAGTGCTAAGCACTTTTAAAAATCTAATCTTCATAACTCTCCTGAAGTAGATACTACTTTTCTCATTTTATAAACAAGAAAACCAAGGCTAAGAGATATTAAAAACTTAGCTATGATCACACAAGTACTACCTATTCTAGCCAAGATTTGAATTCACCTCTGCATGTTCTAAATTCTTTGTTTTAAAGGACATATAAACAGTCACTTTTTACAAATGTCATCACTTATTCCTCTGTTCACAATTTTGTGTGTGAGTGTGAGCTCAGTTGGGTCTTAGCTCTTTGTGGCCCCAGAGACTGTAGTCCACCAGGCTCCTCTGTTCATGGAATTTTCCAGGCAGGAATACTTAAGTGGGTTGCCATTTCCTATTCCAGGAGATTTTCCCAACCCAGCAATTGAACCTGCATTTCTTGCATCTCCTGTATTGGCAGGTGGATTCTTAACCACTGCACCGCCTCGGAAGCCCCACTCACAATTCTAGTGGTTCATAATGCAATGCCTGTACAATAAAGTCACAAACAGTTGAGGCTTTCCAGAGTCTGCCATTATTCAGGTTTTCCAACCACCCTTCTTGCTAATCGCCATGGTCACCTGAGACACAGACATCCAGCCCTCCTGAACTGCTTGGTGTCCTTCAAACAAGTTATATTCTCTCTGCCTAGCCATTCCTTTGTAGCCACTGCTTCTTCAGTCAGCAGTGCTTGTTCTGTTTTCTTCCATCTGAAAAATTCATCTTCAAGATGCATTTAGGATGTGATTTCTCTCTGGGATCCTCCTTGGACCCTCTGGCCAAGTTCATTTCTACCTCCTTGAGGTATCCATCACCCTTTGACATTCTTCTCCTGATTCTTCCTCTGAGCACTGTACTCTGAACACCTATGGGCATGTCTGTTTCTTTGTTAGGTTGTGGTTTCTTCAAACATGTGGGCTTCACTGGTTTCCCTATGCTTCCTGCTTCTACTCTGTCCCAACTTATTCCCCACATATGTCAAGTCATATCATTCCTCTATTCAAAAAGCTCCAACAATTGCCCTTTATACTAGAATAAAACCAGAAATGCTCAACAAGTGCATGAAGCATGATGTCACCTGAACTTACCCTCACCATCCATGCCTCTCCTTCTCCAGGTTCAGCCACATGGCCTGCAACTATTTCTTGAAGAGGCCAAGGACATGCCTACTCAGAACTCTGACACTGACCACTCTCTCTGCCTCGGAGGCTCTTTGCCCAGAGGTCTACCTGGACATTCTTCTCACTTTTCAGACCTCGGGCAAATGCCAGCTCTTCAGAAAAACCTTCCCAGATCAGCCACATCAAATATAGAGAATCACAGCCGCCACCCCACCCCTCAGTTCAGTTCAGTCACTCAGTTGTGTCCAACTCTTTGTGACCCCATGGACTGCAGCACACCAGGTCTCGCTGTCCATCACCAACTCCTGGAGTTTACTCAAACTCATGTCCGTTGAGTCAATGATGCCATCCAACCATCTCATCCTCTGTTGTTTCCTTCTCCTGCTTCTTTCAATCTTTCCCAGCATCAGGGTCTTTTCACATGAGTCAGTTCTTCTAGGCAGGTGTCCAAAGTATTGGAGTTTCAGCTTTAGCATCAGTCCTTCCAATGAATATTCAGAACTGATTCCCTTGAGGATGGACTGGTTGGATCTCCTTGCAGTCCAAGGGACTCTCAAGAGTCTTCTCCAACATCACAGTTCGAAAGCACCAATTCTACGGCACTCAGCTTTCTTTATAGTCCAATTCTCACATCCATACATGACTACTGGGAAAGCCATAGCTTTGACCAGATGGATCTTTGTTGGCAAAGTAATGGCTCTGCTTTTTAATAAACTGTCTAGGTTGGTCATAACTTTTCTTCCAGGGAGCAAGCATCTTTTAATTTCATGGCTGCAGTCACCATCTGCAGTGATTTTGGGGCCCAAAAAAATAAAGTCTGACACTGTTTCCCTATCTATTTGCTATGAAGTGATGGGACCAGATGCCATGATCTTCGTTTTCTGAATGTTGAGCTTTAAGCCAACTTTTTCACTCTCCTCTTTCACTTTCATCAAGGGGCATTTTAGTTCTTCTTCACTTTCTGCCATAAGGGTGGTGTCATCTGCATATCTGAGGTTATTGATATTTCTCCCGGCAATCCTGATTCCATCTTGTGCTTTATCCAGTCCAGCATTTCTCATGATGTACTCTGCATATAAGTTAAATAAGCAGGGTGACAATATACAGCCTTGACATACTCTTAGCACTGACCATTATCTATCATTATGCAACACATTCAGGTGTATATCTCTCTGCTGTGTCCACTGAAGTGTAAGCTTCATGAAGTCAGGCCTGTGTCTGCTTTCTTCAATGCTAACCCCCACAGCTTATGCCAACTGCTACTAAGTAAGCACAGATGAATTAAGCGAGCCTCTTCTCAACTTTCTAGTGTTTACGTTACCCGTCACACTGCAGTGGCTCAAAACATACTTAGTATACAGGAGTGGGTGGTGGTGCAAAGTACCAAGAATTGCAATGGAATGTCTCCTTACAAACTTGATATGTCAAAGCTTCTTAATCCAAAGGGACATTTCAGAAGCAAAGAAATGATAAGAGGATGCTGACTTGACAGACAGTTGAGACAGAAGAGAAGGCAAAGAGAATTACAAAATAGAACTCATGGAATTTTTCAGAGATGTCATATTTCAACATCTTGTGATCCACCCTGTCACAAATGTCTTCTTTATATCTAAGTTCTTCCTGGCGTCATCTCCAGATGGAAAGCAACGTCTCCTTGTTAGCCCATGAATCCCTTCACAGACTGGAATGTTCTAAATCAGGAATTCCTAATCCTTTCCTCTCTTAAGTGAAACAAAGCTGGTGTTCTCATCTGGGACCATGTCCCAGAAGTGCATTTAAGTCAACTGCAGCCTAACCTTTGAGCTACCATTAATTCTTCTTGACCTTTAAGAAGCCAGGTGTCATGAGAAAATACCTCTTTTACTGTCTGCCATGATTTTCATGATGTATTAGGAGACTCTAAGATCCCATCCCAACTTTATTCTTTCCTATTTTCTAAATGTCCTGATGTGAGTTTGGTATAATATATTAATCCTTCATCTGTAAATGACTCCAGTTTTCTCTTTAGCAACAAGGCTACTTACTTGATATTTACTTCTTATAAATATAAAATATATTCTATATATTTCAGTTCTCAATTCTCTCTCATGCACACGCACCATTGATACTTAGAAACTGAATGAGTTGTCACTATATCAGAAAGTCTTAAAAAATTGGGAGAGAGATTAAGTTTTGAGGGAAAGGGGATGGATTTTTGTTTTGAACATTTAGATTTCAAGATGATTTTGGAAAGTTAAATTCAACTTCTCCAGAAGCAGATAAATGTTGGTGCCTAGAGCTCTAGTCATACTGCCTGCCATTTCCAGTTCACCCCAAACAACAATAAGAGACAATTCTTGCTCTAACATACCTGGTGATCTCTCCTCCACTACTAAACGAAAAAGAAAATTCCCCATAATTTCAAAGATAAACCAATCATACCCAAACCTAGGTACTCTTGTGTTCTGGCATCATCCTTAAATTTTGTATATATACAAGGGCCAACATAGTTCCAATCCTTTAGTAGTCACTCAATAAGTATTATAAAAGTCTGAGTCTTTAATTCAAAGACTGAGTCTTTTATCATGTTGAGGATGGGAAACCCTAGCACTTAGCATTCAAGTCTCATATGTTAACACATCGTTTCCAAGTCTTGAGTTTTTGTCCCCGCAGACTGTGTCACTCCCAGGTTACGCAGCTTGCTCCAGCTGCCTCAGCCTGACCTCGGATGCTCTCCTGGCTCCCCTCCTCAGTCTCATCCTCTCCTCAGAATCCAAGTCCCAGCTCTTCCAAGGGACAGCTCTGAGCGACCCCACTCTCTCTGATCTCAACAGGCTCTAAAAGTCTGGCCACGGCTTCAACATTTCAGTGTACACCCTCACCCACCTTTTGCTCCTTCATGTGATCTAGTCATCCCTCTTTGACTTGAGTGCAAATTCCTACAAAACAGCAAACCAGCCTCTAATTTCTTTTGAGCTTTAACCTCTTTTTTTCATAGAACTCCAGGAGTACTGGTTGTTGAAATGAGCCACCAAAGTCCCCAATAGAGCCATGTGTATTTGAGAGGACACAGCACTTATGTTCTGATGGAATTATCCCAAATAAGCTCTTGTTCTAAATGAGTTGCCACAAGTGACTCCCTAGACTAGACCACAAGGAATAGGTGGTAGACTGGCTGGAGGAGCTCCCTCTTGCATCAGCAACTTGGTGGGGAAGGTTCTCCAGTCCATTCCAACATGGACTGAGAGATGGCTTCAGCAGTACCTGGAAAATTGGACATAAGGGAGGTGTCAGCCAACACCCTTGGTGGGTGGTTCTGGGCTGCCTCACTTTCAGCTGAGTCCCAGGAGATTGCAGAGTGAACTCAGACTTACGGAAAGGAGGGGCCCCATGGAAGAAGTGTTCCAACACACTCCACATCCTCAGAATCTATTTCAAGATTGGCTGCTCACCCATTGCCCTGCCCAAGCTCACTCCATGCCCTATCTGTCTAGGGGCTTCCTTATTCCTCTCAACTCAATCTGAAAGAAAGGCTGCAGGTCATTTTGACAAATGGGAGAATCTTTCTCCTTCATTTTACCTACCCCTCCTCATTAGAATGCTTTTTACCTCTTTCTCTCCCCTCTCCTTCCCCTCTCTTACCTTCTTTCTCCTCTCCCCTTCTCTCTTCTTTTCTCTCTTTCCTAATCATTTCTGTGTTCAAACTCAGCCTTCTCTCTAGCTCACCTTCAGCACAATGACATTTTCTTCCCAATGGCATTGACAAGACTTGTGTTTGTCTTTCCCACCTGTTTGTCAAGTTTTCCAAATTGGACTGAACTCTCTCCTTCTATTTGCTTTTACAACATCACAAGGCATGCAGGGTGAGGTGAATGACTTGGCAACATCCCTTATAACTCAGGGGAAAAAATCAGCACAGGGCTAGCTCCAGCCAGCTGCTCTCTGGACTGACCTCATTCACCTTGAAATCCAGGGTGCTGGAAGCAGGAAGGGGAGGGGCAAGCCATGTGCATGGCTGTGTCACTACATACTCTGCTAGAACATGTCTGAGTGTAGTGGGAGTGAGGAAAGATCTTTGCACAGAGAGGAGAAAGCTACAGTAGTGGGGTGAGAGGCAGACCCGTCTTTGTGGCTGCGACAACAATCAGGAGAAATATTCCGCTCAGAAAATTTCTCCTGTACCTGCACTGGAGGATGGCTAATTCTATCCTACAGCATGAGTTGCCTCGTTTTTGCTGATTTATAGTGTCAGGTACATAGGCATGCAATTAAGATTTTCCTGGAATCACCCCACTTAACCCAATGACAATGGGGAGCAGGATTTCCCCATCTTAACAGCTAGTTCAGAGCCCAGGTGGCAGTCCACTAGCAGCCAACGCTAGAAGAAGCTGAGTGGCAGTTCTAATTGACCATTTCTACCCAGGCTCCTCTTAGGAACATACAATATGAGCTGTCAAAATCTCCTGCCAATCACAAGAAATCTGACCCAGAGAAAGCCCCATCTCAGAGCGAGGGCTGTTTATACATCCAATGAATTCAGTTTCCATTGCGTGATCTTATTTTTAGGCCATGGCAGAGAAGAGCCTGCCTAATCATATCATAAAATCATGAACTTAGTAGATTATAGATGATAACTTCAAATCTAAATCTGTCCTCCGGCTGCCTAAACAGGCGGCCACTTAGCGTTTGACCTCATCAACTCTTAGAGCTCTAAGTCTGTTGTTGGGGGTTGCTCGGGAGCTTTCACAGAGTTGCAGCTTACCAAATACTCAGGAGGCATTGCTGTTTTATGACACAGAAAAAAGAAAGACAAATCTGCATTTTGATGCACAGTGAATAGAACTTCTAAACGTCCTGTTGTCCTGAAATGCAAGGGATGAAGGCAACACAGGAAATCTATACAGACACATTCCATGCCACATTTGCAGGTTTTTCTCTCAGTCAAGGAGAGATTTTTTTCACTCTGACACCATTTCAACAACACACATGTCATAAGCAATGGGGGCTGGAAGGAAAGAAGCCCGCAAAGGCAAACTAACTAGACAGATAGCAGCTCATTGGTGGCACATATGAGTGCTCAGCTCTGGTGGAATGATCTGGCTGTAATAAGGCTAGACACATGAATTTCTAAACATCTCTACAAGTGGTTAGTTAGCAAGGTGTCCACACAGTCACAGATGCACTGACAGGGGAGCTACAGGAGAAAACATGGTATTTCCGTTTGCAGCTGTCGTCTCCACTCCACTGGGGGGGACACAGCCAGTGTCTTCTCTCCCCAAGTTAACAGGAGGCTGTGGAAAGATAACAGAGCTTCAGATTCCCCACCCACTCAGCAGGAGGAAAAGGAGGGTGATCAGACCAAGAAACTGCTTCCGAATTCTCCATTTGTGGACGGACACACACAGCTGTGCCTCCATTTTTCAGGCTTACATCATTCAGCTTGTTTCTGAGCATTGATGAATTCTGCAAGGAAAATAACTAAGGCAGCATAAGTTACTGTTTCCAAATATACACAGCCCCTTCCCTGCAGGAAAATCATAGTTCAGTCCCTTATGGACAGGGCTTAGCCATGCAACCAACTCTAACCAGTGAAAACTGTGGAAAGTGACTTATATGCAGAAGTTTTAGGGCTAGTATACAATCCCCAGGCTCTCTTTTTCCTTCTGCTTAATGACCAGCAGTGCTCCAAAGAGGAATTGCTCTATTAGTCTGGGTCCTAGAGTGAAGATAACACAAAGTAGTATTAACATGGACCCAAGATGAGTATGAGCAGGAAATGACTTTTATTATTGGGAACCACTGAAATTTGGGTGTTATTTGTTACTGAAGCATCAAATAGCCTAGCCAATTCTGAGTCAATTTAAGAAAGCTAATGGACCACCTATAATAGATAGAAGGGTGGGTGACATCCTTGCTTGTGAATGTCACACATTTTCTTCCTCTTGTCATGATCTCGTTCTTATCTCTAGTCAGTCAGTGTCTGGTGTAGTTCTATCCTTGGTTTATTCGCCTGATCTTCCTCAAGTGCAGTTTCAGGCTGGGCAGCTCTCTTGGGCCTCAGGAGTGAATACATTAGGCTGATGCTACAACTAATTCAACTGGAAGAAGCAACTGTGGATCTGACTATCGTAGCATGTAATTATCTTCTTTGAACATTGGCTTATTATCTTTGCAATGGAGACATTTATCCAGTTTTACACAAAAGTATGGCTCAGTGGTAAAGAATCCACCTGCCAGTGCAGAGGCTGCAGGAGACACAGATTCAATCCCTGGGTCAGGAAGATGTCCTGGAGAAGGGAATGGCAACCCACTCCAGGATTCTTGCCTGGAGAATCCCATGGACAGTGGAGCCTGGCGGTCTGCAGTCCCTGGGGTCACAGAGTCAGACACGACTGACCATGCACACACATGTGAAAGCATACAGATGTTATCTCTTAATATTAGAATGATGTGGTCAGAGAGCTACATGACAAGAAGGACCTATCATAATATAACATAATCGTTTTAGAGACTATATACAGAAAAAATGTTAATATTAAAATGGGAATCAGGAACATTCTAAGGATCAGAGTAAATGGTGGATTTCTAGGCATAAAATCCACTGCATTGTAGGGTACTTTTATCTTATTTAATCCAATTACTATACATCAATTACCCTCTATGGGCACATCATTATACTTTTTCAGGAAGGAGTTTTGAGGCTCACCCATGCCCTTATTTTGCTAGCAAAAGGCAATGGCCACTTATATCTCACCCAAAGCTCATAAAATTTTATCTTATTCTTCTCCTTCAGATTTTAAGAGTTAAATCACCTCACCAAGGAGATCTAGATTTGAGTGGGTAAGGATTTCTCAGGGTTTAGCAATTACACCATTAATTATAAAAGACAAACAAAGATAGAAAAAGTTAATGGCTTGACATCACAGGAAGCAATATTCTAGAACCATGGAATATTGGATTTGACCAAGAGGAAGTATATGAGATCCTGAGACACAGAGAGGTTCAGTAACTCACAGACAGTAAGCCCAGAGCTTTGATGTCCTCCCCAGCACATTGGTGCTTTGCTTATAACTATGTGCTGAGGATGGGCTAAGGGATCCCATTCGAAATGAAATTTGCTTCAAAAAGAACATAGAGAATAGGAGAATTAAGAATATGGGAATTACAAATACAAATAATATTCAGAATAGGTGCTCTATTAAAAAAAAAAATCCCCTGACAGTCTTAGCCTTTGCTTGGCTGCAAAATGACCAGACACTCCTCTATTCTATTGTGGGACCTTACTGATTAGTAATAAAAATTAGTAATAAAGCCCACCACCTTCTTAGTGGGCTTTTCTACAAGCTGGTAATAGTTCTACTTTGTTCTATAAGATTAACCTAGTCCAGTGGTTTTGAAACCAACAGAGGTGCCATTTTGTCCCCCAGAAGACATTTGGCAATGCGTAGAGACATTTTCAGATGTCACAACTACCAAATTATTACTGACAGGAATACTAAGTATTGTATAATGCATCAAACAATGCCAAAAATAAACAATTATCTAACCTCAAATGTCAATAGTGCTGAGACTGGACTAGATTTGAGCTGGACATGGAACAACAGACTAGTTCCAATTAGGAAAAGGAGGACATCAAGGTTGTATATTGTCACCCTGCTTATTTAACTTCTTTGCAGAGAACATCATGAGAAATGCTGAGCTGGAGCAAGCACAGGCTGGAATCAAGATTGCCAGGAGAAATATCAATAACCTCAGATTTACAGAAGACACCACCCTTATGGCAGGAAGTGAAGAAGAACTAAAGAGCCTCTTGATGAAAGTGAAAGAGGAGAGTGAAAAAGTTGACTTAAAGCTCAACATTCAGAAAACTAAGATCATGGCATCTGGTCCCATCACTTCATGGCAAACAGATGGGGAAATAGTGGAAACAGTGGCAGACTTTATTTTGGGGGGTTCCAAAATCACTGCAGATGGTGATTGCAGCCATGAAATTAAAAGACGCTTGCTCCTTCGAAGGAAACTTATGACCAACCTAGACAGCATATTAAAAAGCAGAGATATTACTTTTGTCAACAAAGGTCTGTCTAGTCAAGGCTATGGTTTTTCCAGTGGTCATGTATGGATGTCAGAGTTGGACTGTGAAGAAAGCTGAGCCCCAAAGAATTGATGCTTTTGAACTGTGGTGTTGGAGAAGACTCTTGAAAGTCCCTTGGACTGCAAGGAGATCCAACCAGTCCATCCTAAAGGAGATCAGTCCTGGGTGTTCATTGGAAGGACTGATGTTGAAGCTGAAACTCCAATACACTGGCCACCTGATGCGAAGAGCTGACTTATTTGAAAAGACCCTGGTGCTGGGAAAGATTGAGGGCAGGAGGAGAAGGGGACGACAGAGGATGAGATGGTTGGATGGCACCACCGGCTCAATGGACATGGGTTTGGGTAGACCCCAGGAGTTGGTGATGAACAGGGAGGCCTGGTGTGCTGGGGTCACAAACAGTTGGGCAGGACTGAGCGACTGAACTGGAACTGGAACTGGAATTCCAATCTAGTCCAATTCCTTTTTGAGACAAAGCCCTTCACATATTTGAAAGAGACTATATTATTCATTCTAAGCCTTTTTTGTGCTAAATACCTTCTCATCATTCTGTATGTGATGCAGTTTCTCTATCCTGTGGGCACTTTGTTGGACATACTTCAGTGTGTCCCCATTAATTGTCTCACCTGGAAGGGCACACAATTAGCTAGATCAATCATTGACCCACAAGTCAATTCCACATTGACCTTAATTCCATGATAACAGCACCATGTGTGCTCAATGCACAGAGAAGCACCAATAAACCATCACTAGAAGCATGATAGGAGTCTGGTGTCTTAGATCAGAGTGTGGACTCAGCAAGACTTTGTGGTTTTTTTACATGATGGTAGAAAGAGCAGTAATTGCAAAAATAATACCTACTACATATTGAATGGGTATCCCTGGTTCAGCTCAGTCACTCAGTCATGTTGGACCCTTTGCGACCCCATGGACTGCAGCACACCAGGCCTCCCTGTCCATCAGCAACTCCTGGAGTCTACTCAACCTCTTATACATCACATTGGTGATGCCATCCAACCATTTCATCCTCTGTTGTCCCCTTCTCGTTCTACCCTTCAATCTTTACCAGCATCAGGGTCTTTTCCAATGAGTCAGTTTTTCGCATCAGGTGGCTGAAGTATTGGAGTTTCAGCTTCAACATCAGTCCTTCCAATGAATATTCAGGACTGATTTCCCTTAGGATGGACTGGTTGTCTCTCCTTGCTGTCCAAGGGACTCTCAAGAGTCTTCTCCAAAACCACAGTTCAAAAGCATCAATTCTTCAGTACTCAGCATTCTTTATAGTCCAACTCTTACATCCATACATAACCACTGGAAAAGCCATAGATTTGACCAGATGGACCTTTGTTGGCAAAGTAATGTCTCTGAAGAGGTTGGTCATAGCTTTTCTTCCAAGGAGCAAACGTCTTTTAATTTCATGGCTGCAGTCACCATCTGCAGTGATTTTGGAGCCCAAAAAAATAAAGTCTCTCACTGTTTCCTTGCTTTCCCATCTATTTGCCATTAAGTGATAGGACCAGATGCCATGATCTTAGTTTTCTGAATGTTGAGTTTTAAGCCAACTTTTTCACCTCCTCTTTTACTTTCATCAAGAGGCTCTTTAGTTCTTTGCTTTCTGCCATAAGGGTGGTGTCATCTGCATATCTGAAGTTATTAATATTTCTCCCAGCAATCTTGATTCCAGCTTGTGTTTCATCCAGCCCGGCATTTCACATGATGTACTCTGCATATAAGTTAAATAAGCAGGGTGACAATATACAGTCTTGATGGACTCCTTTTCCAAATTGGAACCAGTTTGTTGTTCCATGTGCAGTTCTAACTGCTGCTTCTTGACTTGCATACAGATTTCTCAGGAGGCAGGTCAGGTGGTCTAGTATTTCCATCTCTTGAAGAATTTTCCACAGTTTATTGTGATCCACACAGTCAAAGGTTTTGGTAAAGTCAATAAAGCAGAAGTAGATGTTTTTCTGGAACTCTCTTGCTTTTTCCATGATCCAGTGGATATTGGCAATTTGATCTCTGGTTCCTCTGCCTTTTCTAAATCCAGCTTGAATATCTGGAATTTCACAGTTCGTGTACTGTTAAAGCCTGGCTTGAAGAATTTTGAGCATTACTTTGCTAGTGTGTGAGATGAGTGCAATTGTGTGGTAGTTTGAACATTCTTTGTCATTGCCTTTCTTTGGGATTGGAATGAAAACTGACCTTTTCCAGTCCTGTGGCCACTGCTGAGTTTTCCAGATTTGCTGACATATTGAGTGCAGCACTTTCACAGCACTGTCTTTTAGGATCTGAAGTAGCTCAACTGGAATTCCATCACCTCCACTAGCTTTGTTCATAGTGATGCTTCCTAAGGCCCACTTGACTTTGCATTCCAGGATGTCTGGCTTTAGGTGAGTGATCACACCATCGTGGTTATCTGGGTCATGAAGATCTTTTTTTAAGAGTTCTTCTGTGTATTCTTGCCACTTCTTGTTGTTATCGTCTGCTTCTCTTGCTGCTGCTGCTGCTGCTAAGTCGCTTCAGTCGTGTCTGACTCTGTGCGACCCCATAGACGGCAGCCCACCAGGCTCCTCTGTCCCTGGGATTCTCCAGGCAAGAATACTGGAGTGGGTTGCCATATCCTTCTGTTAGATCCATACAATTTCTGTCCATTATTGTGCTCATTATTGCATGAAATATTCCCTTGGTATCTCTAATTTTCTTGAAGAGATCTCTAAAGGATCTGCCTGCAGTGCAGGAGACCCAGGTTCAATAGCTGAGTCTGGAACACCCCCTGGAGTAGGGCATGACAACCCACTCCAGTATTCTTGCCTGTAGAATCCCATGGACAGAAGAGCCTAATGGGGCTGTCCATAAGGTTGCGCAGAGTCGGACATGACTAAAGTGAGTGAGTAGCAGCAGCAGCGTGTATTGAATGTTGATAACACAGCAGATACCTTCATAAGGTATTTATGTACATTATGTTAATTAATTCTCTGCAAAATCCCATGTAATAGGTTATGTTATCATTTTTACAGATGAAGAAACCAATTCCTAGATAGGTTAAAAAAAATTGACTAAGAAAGGCAATGCCAAAGAATGTTCAAACTACCACATATTTGCACTCATCGCACACACATGCTCAAAATTAATTAATTAATTAATACGTGAACCGTGAACTTCCAGATGTTCCAGCTGGTTTTAGAAAAGGCAGAGGAACCAGAGATCAAATTGCCAACATCTGCTGGATCATCAAAAAAGCAAAAGAGTTCCAGAAAAACATCTACTTCTGCTTTATTGACTATGCCAAAGCCTTTGATTGTGTGGATCACAATAAACTGTGGAAAATTTTGAAAGAGATGGGAATACCCGACCACCTGACCCGCCTCTTGAGAAACCTATATGCAGGTCAGGAAGCAACAGTTAGAACTGGACATGGAACAACAGACTGGTTCCAAATAGGAAAAGGAGTATGTCAAGGCTGTATATTGTCACCCTGCTTATTTAACTTATATGCAGAGTACATCATGAGAAACATTGGGCTGGAAAAAGCACAAGCTGGAATCAAGATTGCTGGGAGAAATATCAATAACCTCAGATATGCAGATGACACCACCGTTATGGCAGAAAGTGAAGAGAAACTAAAAAGCCTCTTGATGAAAGTGAAAGTGGAGAGTGAAAAAGTTGGCTTAAAGCTCAACATTCAGAAAACGAAGATCATGGCATCCGATCCCATCACTTCATGGCAAATAGATGGGGAAACAGTGGAAACAGTGTCTTTTTTTTTTTTTTTTTGAGCTCCAAAATCACTGCAGAAGGTGACTGTAGCCATGAAATTAAAAGACTCTTATTCCTTGGAAGGAAAGTTATGACCAACCTAGATAGCACATTCAAAAGCAGAGACATTACTTTGCCAACAAAAGTCTAATCAAGGCTATGGTTTTTCCAGTGGTCATGTATGGATGTGAGAGTTGGACTGTGAAGAAAGCTGAGTGCCGAAGAATTGATGCTTTTGAACTGTGGTGTTGGAGAAGACTCTTGAGAGTCCCTTGGGCTGCAAGGAGATCCAACCAGTCCATTCTGAAGAGGATCAGCCCTGGGATTTCTTTGGAAGGAATGATTCTAAAGCTGAAACTCCAGTACTTTGGCCACCTCATGCAAAGAGCTGACTCATTGGAAAAGACTCTGATGCTGGGAGGGATTGGAGGCAGGAGGAAAAGAGGACGACAGAGGATGAAATGGCTGGATGGCATCACCAACTTGATGCACGTGAGTTTGAGTGAACTCTGGGAGTTGGTGATGGACAGGGAAGCCTGGCGTGCTGAGATTCATGGGGTCGCAAAGAGTAGGACAAAATTGAGTGCCTGAACTGAACTGAACTGAACTGAAACTCATGAAGCTAGTGATCATATTGACCAGACCCAAACCCAGACCTGCCTAATCTCAAAACCCAGGCTCTTAATCCCCCAAAATGTGCTCTAACCCATCCTCCTAAAATATGGATAAAATGGCACATTTTACCAAAGAGTAGCAAACTACCATGAATTAGCTAATGCAACCATCTTAATATGCGTGCACACATCTTGGCAGGAGGTCTCACTTCTTTGCAACCTAAGACCAGAACATATTTTGCAAGAAAACAAAGCTCCTAGGAGGAATGCGTCTCATATTTTAAGCGTCAAAAGCTTTGTTTTCAGTAGTCTCTTTGGCAAAAGCAAATCAACAGCAAGGTGAAGAAAAGAGAGGTTTCCAGCATTCTCATGATTCTCTGTCCCACTCAAAATGGAAAACTCTGGTCTGGACCATGCCAGATTCATGAGTATCCAGGGACCTTCCATTAGTGAGTGATGGTTACAAATTGTCGTGCCTTCGGCATATCAGGTTTATTTTTGTTTCAAAGGAGTTTGCGTAGTCTCTGCTCTGTGCTTCTACATTTGCACCTTAAAGACTGGAGCTTTTGGGCTTAAGACTCATGGATTTTTTTTCTTTAGAAAAGGGTGGGCTATATTTTTTTCTTTTGGCAGCTCTTAAATTAGTCAAGTTACCATGTAATCTTTGAGTTTCACCAAGTGGCTTCAAGGATTAGATACTGAAAGTGCAAGAAAAGTGCTTGGATTACCAACTTTCAATATGTTGCAACTTAAAGCTGGTCTTTTCTTTCTTTTACAATCCAGGAGTATATTTCTAGCATATTTATATAGCATTTTCCTGAAGACAAGAAAAACTCTGCTAGCAGAGGTAAGGGAGGAGTCACTTGGCATTTAGAGGGTGAAGCTCTTTTGGCAGAAGAACTCACATTAAAACTCATCATAATTTCACTTTCATTTTTAAAAGTAAGAGTCTTTGATATTGGTCTCTTTTTGTCAGTGTAAATGTCTCCTCTTTCCTTACTCCTGGGATGATCTCAGTTCTTCTCTGTAGAGGAGAGAGAGAACTTTCTTAGAATGTACTTCCAAAAAGATGTCTCTTGCTTTCATCGCTTATCTACCCCCATGTCCCCAGATGTTTCTTAAAGTTGGTTCTCCCAGTGCTTTTCCACCTACCCCTAGTGACTTGTTCTCACTCTTCCAAAAACAAGGCCTGGATCAATGATAACAGAAGGGAGAGTTGATTCACCTCAGCACCATTAAAGACAGGCCAGAGGACTTCCCTGGTGGTCCAGTGGTAAAGGATCTGCCTGCCAGTGTAGGGGACATGGATTCAATCCCTGGTCTGGGAAGAGTCCACATGCCACAGGGCAACTAAGCCCATGCATCACAACTACTGAGTTTGTGCTCTAGAGACCACGCTCTGCAACGACTGAGCCTGCCCACTGCAACTACTAAAGCCCAAGAACCCTAAGGCCTGTGCTCCACAACAAGAGAATCCACAGAAGTGAGAAGCCCACACAACGCAACAGAGTAGCCCCCACTCACTGCGACTAGAGAAAGCCTGCGCATAGCAACAAAGATCCAGCTCAGCCATAAATAAAAACAAATAAAGTTAAAAAAAGAAAAACCAGAAAATCCAAGCCCTTCCTAAATAATGCCAACTCCTCAAACTGCCCAGTCGATTTCAAAGTCTCTAGTAGGGATCAGAAAACTTTCCTCGTAAAGGCATGCTGGCTATGAGATGGAATAATTATTGCTCTTCTGTACCATGGTCTTCCCTGCCTGACCAGCAATATCAGATAGGTTTTAAGAGAATTAATTGAGATATATGTCTGAAATCTTTTAAATCATGGTAAGATGGCTCAGAATTCAAAGGATGAATATTATTACTAAGTAGGAGACCACGATCAAAACAAAAATCCCATCCAAGTAGATGTGAAGAGAAAAGATGAATCAAATAAACAGCCCTCAGACCAAACACTAGCACTTCTTGGAAACAATTCTTGAATCTCAGACTTAGCTGAATCACCCTCACCTGGGTTTTTCCAATGAACTTGCACAGTACTCCTTGCATGTTCTCTCATAGCAACGATTGGGGATTTTCTCATCTGTTCCCCTATTGTATTAAAAGCTCCTTATAGTGGAGAGAAGCTCATTTGTCTCTGTCCCCAGTGCCTAGTGCAGAGTCTGCTACATAACAGGCACCCAATAAATGCTCATTGATTTAATTAATGAGTTAGCTAATTAATAATTAACACAAGCCAGCATTTACTGAGTGCCAAATAATAGACAAGGACTTTCCAGGTGACTCAGTGGTAAAGAATCCGCCTGCCAGTGCAGGAGATGCAGGTTCAATTCTTGAGTTGGGAAGATCCCTGGAGAAGAAAATGTCAACCCACTCCAGTGTTCTTGCCTGGGAAATTCCATGAACAGAGCAGCCTGGCAGGCTGGGGTCACAAAAGAGTCAGATATGACTTGATTAAACAACAATAATTAATATAATTCAAAGGATGGCTGGTAAAACACAAAATACGTTAGTAAGATAAAAGATTTATAGAATAGTTTGGAATTAAAAGAAACACAGGGATGAAATCCATCAATCCATTCATTCAATATGTAGTTCATCTTACTACAAGACAAAGAAATGCATAGACTTGGAGATTCAGTTTCAGGAATGGAAGATGGCACATGAAAACCTTGGGAAATCCTAAATATGAATATATTTAAGCAATGAGCAAAGAGGTTTGTCTTTAGAAGCAGGCTAGTGTCAGATGGTGCCTGGCATGAGCTGCTTGGCTAAAAAGTTTGCAATTTCTTCTACAAACCACAAGAAGATAGTTTGCAGAAGGACAAGATAGATGGGTTTCAGACAGCAAGTGCTAGAGGCAGGGAGACCTGTTAGGAGGATATTATAGAAGGTCACAGAAGAGGGAATGGCAGTCTCCATGATTAGGCTACTAGGTAACTATCCCCTAGGGTCTCTCTCTCTGCCCTAAATTAAGTTGTAGATGCTCCTGCTACGACATCATGCTTAGTTGCTTTTTAAGACAGAACCTGGGCAAGAGGAAGAGGAACCTGTGGGTATAAAAGTTAAGAAGCAACATTGAATTCAAGGCTTCACACTATTTCAGCTTGGGGGCAGCATCACTCAAGTGGTTAAGGAGACTGGTAAATCCTAGGGGTAGCTATCAGCTGTCTCCTCTTTTAGACTTCCCTCTATAGAAACCATGAACATCTTAGTTTGAAAAGACACGTATTAGACAATGACGGTGCTCATTTTCAATTACATCTTTATTTCTGATTGGAATTAGATTACAAATACTCCTTAATATAATTCATATGTTTACCTATTCATTCATTTTCTACTAGGATGGTGAAAATGAATAAAACATAGACCTCCTAAATTATTAATTTTCCCTTGAAATTCAAAAAGCAGAATTGATCCTCCCAATGAAACACTGACATGATTATTATTACTTGTATCTTATAAAGTTTGTATTAGATAAAGTTTATAACCAATTCACGAATATTTTTAGGATATTTGGAGTCATTCAAGAAATGTCTCAATATATTTTAAGAAAATAAAATTTTTCCTTCTCTTAGCAGTTGGGTCGAGTGACAGAAATACCGAAATCAAATGACAGCCTTATCTTCCCAAACATTTTCCAAAAGGCTCTTGCATTTGGGGTCCAACAGTTAATTCTCTGTGACTAGTTCTCCTATGTCATTCCTCCATTCCTATTTTTACTTTAAATGCCATCTCTTTTTGCTGTTTCCCACAATGGTTTTAGCCTTTCTTGGTAATCTAATGCCCCAGCCAATTTCCTGAGGTAAAGATGTGTTTATATAAAAATTGCTATCAGGAAACAGTTCAAGTATTGAGAAAAGTCAGTGTACATTTTAACTGACAACTCCATAAATAGATGAAGATGGAGTCACATTTCAGGATCCTGAATTGCTGGGTATATTGCCTTGTCCCCTTGCCTGGACCTAAGCCTAGATTTGGTTCCCACAGAAATTTATTCATTGGATGTTTTTTGAGTGCCTACTATGTGCTGGTCAATGAGGCTGCATCAAGAGGCAAAGTTGTAAATTGCCACGATGGGTGCTGCTTGCTAACTTATACTTTATCTGTTGATACACAGGAATTACGCTGGGTTAGCCTAATAGTTCATTCGAGTTTTTCTGTCACATCGTATAGAAAAATTTGAACAAACTTTTTTAACCAAACCGATGTTTTCCCAACTTTTGATTTTAAGTTCTGAGAGGGCAGAGACCATGTTTCATTCATGCCTTATTTACCTCTGCTTTTCCTAGACTAGGCATGGACTAGATAGGAACAAGGAGAATCAGAATTTCCTTCTCTAGTGATGTCCCTTGCTTAGAATTCCTCCAAAATGTCTATACCTACATGAGTTGTCTAATCTAGGTTTTGACATGCCAGTAAGAGTTGGCTATTTACCCATGCAGAAGTTCAGCTTTCTCATCTCATCTCTAATGACAGTTGTACTCATTTTAGATAATTATCTTGAAGCTTAAATAATAGAATGGCCCAGTAAAGCTTTTTTGTAAATTCTTAATAACATAAATGTAAGAAATTATTTTATTTACTCTTAAGACGACTTGGAATTGTCCTTTAGTTGTTTCAGAAATGAAAGCTTTAGCTCTTTAAAGCACAAAGGGCTTCTCTGGTGGCTCAGATGGTAAAGCGCTTGTTCCCTACATCAGGAAGATCCCCTGGAGAAGAAACTAGTAACCCACTCCAGGACTCTTACCTGGAAAATTCCATGGATGGAAGAGCCTGGTAGGCTACAGTCCATGGGGTCGCAAAGAGTTGGACACGACTGAGGGACTTCATTTGCACTTTCACTTTTAAAGCACAAATCTCTTCTACGACTATGTTTCATATCACCCAAGGCAATGGTGGGCTTATCAAAAAACATGGAAGAGGAGAATGCATGGATGAATGCAGAGTATTGGTTCCAGAGTATGCTAATATCTAGTGGAGAAAGGCATGCACACACAGCTGCCAAGAAGAACATGAGTGTATTTAGAGAGCAAACCAAGCAGGCAGTGAAATATATAGCCTCAGTTAACTTATATGGTTGCATTTAAATACATGTTACACATGAACCAATGGAATGTGCCTAGTTGGTGAACTGAATCTTTAACTATTGACTTGTAAATAATTTAAATTTAAATAGCCAACTGCAGCTGGTTACTACTCCACCAGACAGCGCAATTTTCAATCTCAGCTTGGCCATTAGTTATGCCGTTAGCTGTGCGACTCTGGGAAAATCGGTCACCCTCTCTGGGCCTCAAAGTCTCAGAGGAAAATAAATTAAATCATCTCCCAGGTATCTCTTTCAGGCAAAATGTTGTGTGAATCAAAATACAAGAATAATATTTAAGACACAAGAACAAGTCTCAGCTCCCTACAGATTTCCTAGTTGCATGGGGCACATGAAAAATCTGTAACTGCTAGTTTAAAGCATGTACCTCTCTGTGCCTCTGTTTTTTTCTTCTATAAAAAGGATATAGTAAGAAAAAATATCTCTTCGGGTTATTAGAGTTAAATAATTTAACAAATAGAAAGTAATAGCACAGTTCTTGGTACACAGCAGTAATAAAATGTTATAATAAACATCTAAGTCTGTTTCACTTTCTCCATCACAACTGCAAAGGCTTTCATGAGAATAAAACGAGATGATACATACAATCAAGGTGAAATGCCGAAAAAAGGAAGCAAACATTAGTTCTCTTGTTTTTTACAATCATGAGTTTAGTTATGCTTAGAGGCTCAGTCATGTCTGACTCTTTTTGACCCCATGGACTATAGCCCGTCAGGCTTCTCTGTCCGTGGGATTCTCCCAGCAAGACTACTAGAGTCAGTTGCTAAACTTTAGATTAAATTCAATCTCTCCTCATGCATTCAACATATATTTATAATGTGCCTACTGTGTGCCAAGGACTATTTTTCAGGCTAAAGTTTATAGTAGAAAGCAGAACAATGGCCTGCCCTTGGGGAGTTTGCTTTCTGATTTGTGGGCATGAATGTGCCTGTGCTCACACACACGTGTACACACACACACACACACACACACACACACACACACACATTCTTTCTGTCTTCTATAGGCTGCCTTAGTTTGAATCCTAGCTCTGCTACTGACCATCTGTGTGATTCTAAGCAAGTTGCTTAACTTCTTTAAGCCTCTATTAGCTTCTCTGCAAAAGGAAGGTAACAATGAAAATTTTAAGGATGAAGTGAAAAAGAGTGTAAAGCCCTTAGCACAGTATCCAGCCCTCTGTAAGTGGCACATAAATTATTGTTTTTGTTATTATTGCAGAGAAAATTTGCTTTCCTCCCAAGGCTCAATTCTTTGTTGTGTTGCGGGTAATGCATGTGAAGTAACAGCTAAGAGGCCATAGGTGACCCCGTTTCTTGTTTTCCATGTTCCTCTGCAATTTCCAATAACACTCAGAAGTACTAGGCTTTGAGTTCTTTGGATAGTTTTGAAGGAGAGGGATCCTGATCTATTCTGCCTCGGAAAGTGAGTCTTCCTAGGGAAGAAAGGGAAATGGGGAGAAATAAATAGCATGAGCATTAAAAGGGGAGAGGGAAGTACATGGTAAAAGCGGAGGCGCTTACTGCCTCCTAGTCTGTGATCCCCTGGAGAAGGAAAGGGCAACCCATTCCAGGATCCTTGCCTGGAGAGTTCCAAGGACAGAGGAGCCTGGTGGGCCCAGTTCCTGGGGTCACAAAGAGTCGGACAGGATTGAGCAACTAACACTTCACTTCAGTCTATGCTGATCGATCTCTGTATTTCCCCAGTTGTTTCCTGAGCTGCTTTTCATGAACATCAGTCAACGCCTAGAAGAGAAACCTATAGGGGAAATAGAGGCAGTCCTGCCAGCTAGTTATTAAAATAATGGCCCTTGACTCGCTGAACAGGCTGCTAGTAACACAGCAGCAGAATCAACCATGAGGGCCCCTTCTCTTTTCCATATTTGACATAAAGAATCTTTTTTGTGATGCTTTCCTCCTTTTTATGACTCAATTTGATTCTCGTTTTAGTTTCATTTTTTTCAATGCATGCAAAGAAGTGGGAGCTGAAGAAGGAAGTACCTTCCTAAAAGATGATGCAAAATCCTTGCTACTCTCAAGAGAGCTTGGGAGTATCTGACTCCCAAAAATCCATGACAAATCAACAGAGCTGTGTCCTGGAAACAGCCAAGCCAACTGTGCAGAGGTGGCTGCTGGGAAGCGATGTTTCCAGAGCTAACAGGAACCCAGAATGTATATATCACTGTTTATATCACTGCCCCCATGTCGACAATGTCACCATTGATTCTCTCCTTTGAATCATGGCATCGAAGACCTCAGATAAAACAGGAGACTTGCCTGGGAATTGAGCTATGAGACCTCCTCAGTATTCACTCCTCAGAGGTCCACAGACAAGAGGACTTGGATGTGGGAGAAAACTAAGGTGATGGGTCCAGGGAAACAATGAAGGGCTGCTCAAGTGGATGCTCTTCAGGAGATCAGCGTCAGGGGGGCCTGATTATGAGGCCTTAAGTGCTGGGGTCAGGTAAGGACAGGTACAAAATGAGGACAGAAAAAATGTAGGAAGGAAGAGAAATTCATCTCTAAGATCATCACCTTCACTATTTTGCTAAGGGAGCAGCTAACTGCCTCATATAAAGGACTGGTCAGGGTAACCCCATAATTCATGGAGTTTATTTTTCCTTTCTGGAAGTTGCAGTGGTGCCCTTTGGAGATCTGGCAGCAGGAGGCAAGGATGCTGCCAGTGAGAGGGAAGATCGAGTGCAGCCCCGCATGGGCTGTCACTTGCTCAGATCTTACAGAAATCTTGCCTTGTATGGCTTTGGAGCCATGGCTCTCTTTCCATCAGATCAAGTCCTCCCTTAATCCCTTGTCTGCGTCTCCAGCCGTGCACTCCATAAACGATCATAGCTGCTCCACAGAGTGTTTAGACAGCAATGGAGCAGGGGCTCAAAGCCTGCGAGAGCACGGAACTCACTCACTCCCCTCCTTGAAAGCCCTGGGCTTAAACTTCAGGTTCTGCTCCCAATGTCACATGTGGATACCAGCCCCCTCCTGTTGGGATAATTTAGTAAATCTCTTTGCCCCCAGTAAAACCATTTGGGAGACTCAAAATTTCTCAGCAGACACTTGTAGTTAAACAAAGCATGTCACATACCTCTAGGAAAAAGATGACATTTATTTCTTTATTTTTCCTTATTCCTGAAGCAACTTTCATCTCAAGGCTGAGAATAGAGAACCGTTCAGAGAACAGGTTCAGAGAACAGTTCCAACATGGCAGAGCTCACACTGCGTTAAAGCTGAAGATGTCACCCACAATAAACATGAACTGCTGTGACAATGAGAAGGGAGGGGAAGAATTGCCTCTCCGAGCGGGGTGGGGGTGCTCAAGGCAGGAGAAACGGAAAGATGCATTTGATTGTGTTTACAAGATTCATTCACAGCCCAGCAGGCAGTATTCACACTATAATATTCACCCTAACACAGATAATTTGATTTTCAACCTGGTTATCATGCATTCAGACATAGCAATACATGAAAATATATGCTTTAGCAGTGCATTTTAAACAAGGTTGCACACTTTAAGTCGGAATATATTAGAGGTGAGTGCTGAAGTTAGTGATTGTAGAGGTCTCGGAAATCTCCATTCAGCACATGGCGTAGGTTTTGAAATGACTCAAAGATTTTTTTACATTCTGTTCCAGCTGCTAACTATATTTTTATATCAATCTACATACAGAATGCAGTGAAAATGATAAACTTGCTTGCTTTTTAAATGTTTCTTGGTTTGAAGAGTCTTTAACTTTCTTAAGACTCTCAAAGCAAAATGAAAACGTAACCCCACCCATACACCTTGAAATGATAACCATTACTATTATAACTAAGTAGGGGATGATGGATCGTCAGGCCCCACCCCCTCATGCTGTGAAAACTGAGCAGGAGGCTTTATGTGACTTTTCCAAGGTCACACAATTAATAAATGAAGAGTTGAGGTTCTACTCTGTCCCTTTCTGCCATCCTGCCTTTGGAATACACGCATGCGTGCTAAGTCGCTTCAGTCGTGTCCGACTCTGTGACCCCATGGACTGTAGCCAGCCAGGCTCCTCTGTCTGTGGGGTTCTCCAGGCCAGAATACTGGAGTGGGTTACCATGCCTTCCTCTAGGGGATCTTCCCCACTCAGGGGTCGAACCTAGGTCTCCTGCGGCTCCTGCATTGCAGATGGATTCTAAAGGCCCTGCCTTCGGAAATAAATAAGTAAATTTACTAAGTGAATAAAAATAAATAAATAAAACATGAGTGATAATGTATTTTAATCATATAGTTAAAATCAAAGTTTTCCTCTATGGCCCATACCCACCAAGGATCCATCCAGCCTGGCCTCTCGACCTCAACCCTGAGAGTCAGCCAATGCTTTCAAAAGATTAATTCACTGCAAAGATGGCATCTCCAGTGCCTTCATTCTTCCACTACTATTCTGTTAGTCAATCACAGATATTTCTTGACTATGGCGAAGCCAGAATGGATAGCACTGGTCTTGGAAGACCTTGGTCTTTTACCACCATATTGTGACCTTCTGAGATGATTCGACTCCCAGAGAAATACAGCTTGAAGGTCCAACAGATTGTTTTGTCTTTTCAGGCATGATAAATCTCTTTGTCAAGTGTGGTGACTACAGATCTTGATTTGGGTCCTGGGTCAAACACTGGCCCTCCGCAAGCTGAAGATAATTCCTCCCTAATGTTAACGAAGCGGATAGATGGCTGAGACATATCAGGAGACAGGAGACTTCAGGAGGAAGGGGGCACCTGAGCAGGGGAAGGGGAGGCCCTCGCCTCTCTCTGATCCACACATTCTGGAGCTTTCCATACTCTGCAGGAGCCACATTGCTTTCACATCACAAACCACTGAATTAATTTGCTCTCAGACTTCTGAGCAGTTAGAAGTCAATAGTGGGGCTGGACATCACCCAGGAGGCTCTGGGAGCCACTGAAGTTTGTGAGGACACAAGAGGGGGTGGCCCAAAGCCTCCATCTCCATGAGGCCTGGGTGAAACCTCTGGGGGAAATGATGTAGGCCACTTGGGAAAAAAGAGTTTTCTTTTTATGCCTGTTGGAAATAGGCATTTTAGAATTGTCAGGTCATAAAATGTTTTAAAAATGATTAAAATATGTTTCTAAACAGTTTAGGAGGTAAATGAATCATCTATAATTGTTCTCCTGAGTAGCCACCATGGGCTTTCTGCAGGCTGGGACGCAGGCTGGTTTGATTGGCCTCCAGCATCTGCTCAGTGTAGTCTTTGGGAAGTTACTGAACCTCTCTCTGTTCATCAGATTCTCCACCTGTAAAACTGTCATCTCTCCCTTATTGGGTTGTCAGGATTTAAATTATCTCATTAGAATAGAGTATTTAGAACAGTTGTTGTTGTTATTGTTCAGTCGCTCAGTTGTGTCCAACTCTTTGCAACCCTATGGACTACAGCATGCCAGGTTTCCCTGTCATTCACTATCTCCCGGAGTTTGCTCAAACTCATGTCCACTGAGTTTGTGATGCCATCCAACTATCCCATTATCTGTTGCCTCCTCCTCCTGCCCTCAATCTTTCCCAGTATCAAAGTCTTTTCCAGTGCCTGATGCATATTGAGCACTCAGTAGAATGTTTGAATCCATTTGTTATTCTACTTTGATACAAGGGTTAGGCCACAAAAAACAAAATGTCAATGATGTTTTTTTTTTACCTCAATTTATTCATAAATAGTTCCGAGAACCACCAGGCTGTGGTATTTCTTCTGGCTCCACCCTCCAAAAGTAGCCTGATAGTCTCCCAAATTGCATCTTGCTTTAGAGAGTTCCAGAAAAACATCTATTTCTGCTTTATTGACTATGCCAAAGCCTTTGACTGTGTGGATCACAATAAACTGTGGAAAATTCAGAAAGAGATGGGAATACCAGACCACCTGATCTGCCTCTTGAGAAATTTGTATGCAGGTCAGGAAGCAACAGTTAGAACTGGACATGGAACAACAGACTGGTTCCAAATAGGAAAAGGAGTACGTCAAGGCTGTATATTGTCACCCTGCTTATTTAACTTATGCAGAGTACATATTGAGAAATGCTGGACTGGAAGAAGCACAAGCTGGAATCAAGATTGCCGGGAGAAATATCAATAACCTCAGATATGCAGATGACACCACCCTTATGGCAGAAAGTCAAGAGGAACTAAAAAGCCTCTTGATGAAAGTGAAAGAGGAGAGTGAAAAAGTTGGCTTAAAGCTCAACATTCAGAAAACGAAGATCAAGGCATCCGGTCCCATCACTTCATTGGAAATAGATGGGGAAACAGTGGAAACAGTGTCAGACTTTGTTTTTTGGAGCTCCAAAATCACTGCAGATGGTGACTGCAGCCATGAAATTAAAAGACGCTTACTCCTTAGAAGGAAAGCTATGACCAACCCAGATAGCATATTCAAGAGTAGAGACATTACTTTGCCAACAAAGGTTTGTCTAGTCAAGGCTATGGTTTTTCCAGTGTTCATGTATGGATGTGAGAGTTGGACTGTGAAGAAAGCTGAGTGCCGAAGAATTGATGCTTTTGAACTGTGGTGTTGGAGAAGACTCTTGAGAGTCCTTTGGACTGCAAGGAAATCCAACCAGTCCATTCTGAAGGAGATCAGCCCTGGGATTTCTTTGGAAGGAATGATGCTAAAGCTGAAACTCCAATACTTTGGCCACCTCATGCGAAGAGTTGACTCACTGGAAAAGACTCTGATGCTGGGAGGGATTGGAGGCAGGAGGAGAAGGGGACGACAGAGGATGAGATGGCTGGATGGCATCACTGACTCAATGGACGTGAGTCTGAGTGAACTCCAGGAGTTGGTGATGGACAGGGAGGCCTGGTGTGCTGTGATTCGTGGGGTCGCAAAGAGTCGGACATGACTGAGCAACTGGACTAAACTGAACTTAGAGGCTATAGGGCATTCGTGTGGTGGGTTAGAGCATGCTGCTTGCCTTGTACCACACAATTAATAGTGTTTTATGACCATTGATATTAGGATGAGAGCGGTGACAATAAAATGAAAGGAGAGCAGACAATATCAGCCAGCCAAAAAAGGAAAATGCAAATGCCATACACACACCTAAAGGCAGAGGCAAAGCCATCTTTCCTCTTTCCTGTTTTCTTGGGCTTCCTCCATTCTCTGAGCTCTACCAAGACAAAAGAGCGAATTTTTCCATGTAAAATGACAGTCTCCATGGCTGCTTCCAACAGGGCACCCTCATTTTTCTAGAATCAGAATGTGGGCTTAGCCAAGCCACCGTCTGCTCCTGGAGAAGGACTGCCCAGGAGGCTAGCGTGGGCCCAGGCTTACTTGGCTCCTGCTGTGCTCCTGCAGCCTCCCTCCTCCCCCCAGCCGCCCCGCCCCAATCTGAGCAACCCTTGGCAGGCCCCACGTTGCGAGCCTACCCCTCTGCATCATGTGGAAAGCATTGACTCAGCGGTGGTTTAAGTGCAGCAGCAATGCTTTCATCAAAGCCTCTGTTCCCACCGTGCGCTCAGGAAAGCAGCTGGTGAACGTCGTGTCCTGTGCTACAGATGGACCGGTGGAGGCAGGCCCAGTGCTCAGCGTATCGACTTAGACAGGTGTTTGAGTCTGCGTTTTCCAGGTGGCCAGAAGGAAGCTGATCATTTGGTGAAAGAGGAAGTCATGTGGGAGAGGAATAGTTCCCCCGCACTGGCAAGAGCACAGAGCCAGCCACTTGGCTTTCATCCATCTGTTCACCAGACATGGTCTTAAAGCCAGCACATGTTCCCTTGGGGGTTCATCCTTCCTTTGAATTTTAATGGCGAGTAAGGGGATTCTGCTGTCAGCTCCCGCTCTTTCGGTGAGAATGGTCTTTTGGTCTGGGGAGTTAACCAGGTCACCAAGATTAGTGGCAGCTGGCATTTCCAGTCGGGGCATCTCAGCTCCATCAGTCCAGGCTGCCAGGTGTGCTGTGAGAAGCTGAAGGAGATGCATGGTGTGTTTCTCCCTGCCTCTGTGTCCACCTTCATGAGTAGAGGGCAGTGCAAGGGACACTTTCTGGCCCCTGGAATGACAGATGCCACCCACAGCTATCCTAGCCAGGAAACCACAAACAAAGACGAAACAGCTGCTCCTTGGAAGACAGAAAGCAAGGACACATCCAAGAGCTTTTTTGCAGCAAGAAGATTCACAAATGATGTTTCTGTATAATCAGAAGCAAAGGGGATCAGTAACCCCCTCTATTGGGGGTTTCAATGACTTGAGCTCCCATGACTACACAAGGTAAAAATGCCCCAAATTTCCAAGGTGAACCCAGGAAACCCAAAGGGCTAATTAGAAGAACTTAAGAGAATGATAACAAGGGATTATTTGTATCATACAAATGATACAATTTAAGGGAATGATACACAATGATACAAGGGAAAGCTCACAAGTATAGAAATTAAGACCAGAAAAATCCCCCAGGAGGACTTCCAGAGAGAACAAGGAGGGGAGAAAGCAAGCCTGCAAATCCCTGAGAACTCCTATGAATGAATTTGGCACTCTGAAACTATCTTCAAGGTGGGGAGGCAGAACCACCTTTCTTAAGTTCTGTCCAAGAGTTCAGGGTAAATGGAGCACATTTGTCATAACATAACGGGAGAAAGGGGCTCGAAGGGGGTGGGAAGGGGCCTTCTCATAAGGCCACCTGCCCCAGAGCTGGCACTGTGAAGCTCCGGCTCCTTCTGCTTGAGTCTCGTGGGGGGGAGGAAGGCAGCTGTCAGTTTTCACACAACACTCAGTTCTGGCAAGAGAACAGATTCAGTGGAAGCCAAACCCTTGTCAGGAGTGTCCATCAGCCCCAGGATGCTGCAGCCTCTGCTGACTGGACATGGGTCACAGGACTGTGGGAGCTTCTGGCCTCTTACCTCTGACCAGAGAAATCATACTCCCTCCCCCTGGAAAGCCCAAGGAAGCCTGTTTCTGGGATTTGGGGTACAGAATCAACCTGTCCAAATAAGTGAGAGTATCCCAAAGATCAAGGCTGGTGTCATCTATTAGCATTTATTTATAACTCATATTCTAAACTGTTTCAAAAGAGATCAAAGAATAATAAGGTCATATATACATAACTGGGCTTCCCTAGTGGCTCAGATGGTAAAGAATCTGCCTGCAATGCAAGAGATCCGGATTCAATCCCTGGGTCAGAAAGATCCCCTGGAGAAGGGAATGGCTACTCACTCCAGTGTTCTTGCCTGGAAAATTCCAAGGACAGAGAAGACTGGTGGGCTACAGTCCATGGTGTCACAAAGCGCTGGACCCAACTGAGCAACTAAGTACATATATACACATGTGCACAGGCTAGTCTGGTTAAAATAAGGGTGGCACTCAGCCATGACACTATTAAAATTTGAGTTCACATAGCTCTTTGTGTGAAGCCTGAAGGGTGTCCTGCACATGTAAGATGTTTAGCTGCATCCCTGGCTTCTACTGGGAAAGATTGAGGGCAGGAGGAGAAGGGGACAACAGAGGATGAGACGGCTGGATGGCATCATCGACTCGATAGACATGGCCTTGGGTGGACTCTGGGATTTGATGATGGACAGGGAGGCCTGGCATGCTGCAGTTCATGGAGTCACAAAGAGTCAGACACAACTGAGCAACTGAACTGGCTTCTACCAGCTACATGTCTCTACTTGAGATTTACTAGATTAAAATGAAGATGTTAAATAGATATTGTAAGATATATACAATGATCAAAAGTTATAGACAGAAATAAGGATTCTGATGGTTTTTTTAAAATTCACATTAACTTTAGCCTGTTTAGGATCAGAAGGAAGGAAGCCAGCCAAGGCAGGAGCTGGGTTCCTACAGTCCTAGTGTTGTTGATGTTCTAGTGTTCTTGCATGAACTCACTTGGTCCTTACTATTATCCCTATTTTACCAATGAGAAAAATGAGGCTTAGAGAGGTTAACTAACTTTTCTAAGGATGACCAGCTATTAATAAAAAGCAAGAGGGCCACAATATGGCCAGCTGGGTTGACAGAACTGCTAGACCTACACTGTCCCACAGGAGAGCATGAGGCATGTGTGGCCACTAAATATATCATAGTCCAAAATGAGAAGGGCTCTAAGCATCTTAAAAAGCAGAGACATTACTTTGCCAACAAAGGTCTGTCTAGTTAAGGCTATGATTTTCCCAGTAGTCATGTATGGATGTGAGAGTTGGACTATAAAGAAAGCTGAGTGCCAAAGAATTGATGATTTTGAAGTGTGGTGTTGGAGAAGACTCTTGAAAGTCCCTTGGACTACAAAGAGATCCAACCAGTCCATTCTAAAGGAGATCAGTCCTGGGTGTTCATTGGGAGGACTGATGTTGAAGCTGAAGCTTCAATACTTTGGCCATATGATGCGAAGAGCTGACTCATTTGAAAAGACCCTGTTGCTGGGAAAGATTGAGGGCAGGAGGAGAAGGGGACAACAGAGGATGAGACGGTTGAATGGCATCATCAACTCAATGGACATGAGTTTGGGTAAACTCCGGGAGTTGGTGATGGACAGGGAGGCCTGGCATGCTGTGGTCCATGGGGTCAAAAAGAATCGAACATGACTGAGAGACTGAAATGAACTGAACTGAAGTATAAGAAACACTCTAAATTTCAAATCTGTTGAAATGATATTTTGACTATGTTGGATTAAACAGGATACATTGTTAAAATCAACTGTGCCTTTAACAAATTTTTTAATGTGGCTACCAGAAATTTTAAAAATACAGATGTGGCTTGCATTAAATTTCTATTAAACAGTGCTGTGCTAAATAATACTATCTCCCCTTGGATCAGTTTTAAGAAAGGCTGAAAAGGAAAAGAATATCCTGTGGGCCAAGATGTAGATACCCTTAGCAATGGAACCAATATCATCACCTTTGGTCACCAAACCAAAAATAAATACAAGTCAACTCAAAGAAATCTTTTCTTTGAAATAAAGTTATCTGTAAAGTTGGTAAAGAGTCAAATGAGAAAAAATAAAAAGAGTTTCAAAGTATTTTTTATTAGGTTCATACATCAGCACAGTTTTCCTCTTCATTGATATCAAATGCTAAGTACTTGGCCCCGAATCAGCCCTGAGTAGACCTGCTGCTGGGCCGGCTTAAGCACACCCTCTCTTCCTCCTGATCATTCTACTAACTTCATCTTTGTGCATTTCAGCTGGTCCAGGGCAAAGGGAAATTCCCAATCATCATATAGTTCCAGTCACTGGCAGATTAAAAAAAAAAAATCTTCCATGGATATATCATTCAGAATGAGTCTCAGGGGCTTTCTTGCCATTTGTTCAACCCATAAGGTCCCTTGTGCCTTCTCCCCTTGTCTGGAGATACCATCTTCCCTCACAATCCCACCTCTTCTCCAAGGCCAGACCACGTGCTCAGTAGGTAAGCTGGTAGATGAAGTGTCCTGACTCTGTTTCACTGTGATCATGGACCAGATCTGCAAAATGAGCTTGATGGTAGTACCAACTTCATAGAGTTGTTGTAAGGATTAATATATGAATGCACATACCACCCGTGGAACACTACCTGGAGTGAGAGCACTAAGTGCTTTCTAAATTCAGTTGCTGGCATTTTCAGTTGTCTTTGCATTGAAAGTGAACTGAACTATGTAGGTGAGGAAACTCCTGTTCCCATTTACCCATGAACCTGAGCTAACTGTCTGAAGCCCTGGGGAGCTCAACGTGACGGCAGAGAGCAGGCAATGCACCAGGGATGGAGCCACAGCAAGAAGAAAGCTGCTCCTACCACATTGTTATTAGTGCCTGATGAACAACTCTGATCATCACACAGTTTAAAATTATGGGATTCGGGGCCAAAACCAAGGGATTTGTTTCAAATCGGTAAATCCCCTGAAGAGGAAGTCTCCAAAGCAGACACCAGGAGAGCACACCCAGAAGGCTCACACAGAGAGCTGCAAAGGGCTTTGTTGGAAAGGGATGGAGGTTGTGATCTATTCCAGTGTGGGGAGGGTTACAGGATAGAACAAAAGCAGGCAGGCAGGATATGGAGGAATGGTACCCCACCTCCCTCTTCGATCAATAATGGGAGATGGATGATGGTACCCGCTGAATAACCTCACTTTACAACTTTTATGCGAAGGTTTGACAAATGACACCAGCGAAAGGTACAAGGGAGTGATTAAAACCAGCCCTTGTGAAAGGCAGAGATAACTGTCCTGGGGCTCAAGTCTCCTTGAGTTCCCCCCATTATCACCCCCAATCCCTGACACTGCCATGAGTTTTCCAGAGTTTTCCAGAACCTTTTCATCTAATCACATCCTTCATCCCTCCCTTTACTGCTCTCCATACACTAACTTGTCTTTAGGACCATTTTATCGAGTCCAGTCTGTCTTGCTGGACTTAGAATAAAAGCCTTCATTCATTTGTTCATTCATTCAATGCACCAAAATACTCATCAGCGTGCTATCGAGGCAGGAATTTTCTGTGTGTGTTTAGCAGTTACAACTTTCCGGAAATCCTTACAAAGAATTTTTCCTATTGGGGAAAATCACCTGGAATTCCGATTAGAAACAGATTCTCAGATCTCAAAGGAGATTTACTGAATCAGAATTTCCCTGGGAAATGATGCTCTTTGGGAAGACCCAGTGAGTCTCATCATCTGGGAAGCCCAGAGACATGGGCTGAGCTTTCTTGTGCCACTTCATCTGCAGGGACTTGTTGCTTAGGGTGGGGAAAGTCACTTATGCTGTGATCTTTAAGCCCTGACTCTTACTTAACTGAAACTCTGAGTCAAACTCTGATTCAAATGGTGAACCATGAAATAGACAAAACCAGAGATTTTTTCACCAGCTGATCCATCAGGGAAGCCCATAAAAGAGGCAAAACCCATCAAAGGCAAAATGGCAGGGATCCAGACTTGCAGACATGTGAACGGCTCCCAGGGATGGAAATAAACCAGATCAGAGCCATTGCAGCTGAGGGCTGTGCCTACAAAGAGGCCAGGATGTGGCAAGAAATGTCAGAAGGCATTCTGACATGGAGAGGAAATGAATTATACTCAGGAAAGGCAATCTTCAACATGGTCTTAGTCTTCTCTGCATTACTCAGAGGTGTTGGAAAATGTCACCCTACCTGCTGGTAAAGTTGCGTCTTTACTTCCTTCTACTACACTCATTGGCAGGAAAACAATTCACACAAGCCCTGTTTTTTAGCATGTTCTGACCTGCTTCCTGGAGTGAGAAGAATATGGAAAAGAGCTGCTTATAAACACCTTGAGAAAATGTGCTTAGGAATCCAAGCCTAAAATAACAAATGACTTGACTCCAAATATGTGGGCAGCTTGTCAGAAATCAAGCCCCCCTCCTCCCTTTACCCTGAGTAAAAAGAGACACGGACTATGCTTAAAAAACCTTTCCTTTGTCCAGGCAGAGGCCTCACTGGGCGCCACATTGATTATTTCCTGCAAAAACTTGGCGGACGATGCTAAGATAAGCCAGAGCTAGGTTTAGCACGCAGTTTATTGATACTAGCTCTTAAAAATAAATAACAAAGTGAGTCCTACCAACTCTATCTTCCCTGTCCCCAACTATCTCCATATGCTCTACATCTGCTGTATTAAACATAATACAGCTATTATTATGTGTCAGTACATGCTCAAGAAACCCTGTGGGAAGGGGCAGGAGGAATGCGAGCACCCTTCCAGGGTGGCGCATGGGACATGAGAGGACAATTAAGGCATTAAGGGAAAGGATCAATGAGCAGGATTCTCAGGAGGCCCTTGTAGGTGCTACAGTTGGCAACAATTACAGAAGCTAACATGAAAAGTAATGGAAAGGTAAGATGTCTGAAACTAAGAAACACTTGCTCTTTGGAAGGAAAGCTATGACAAACTTAGATAGCATGTTAAAAAGCAGAGGCATCATTTTGCCAACAAAGTTCTGTAGAGTCAAACCTATGGTTTTTCTAGTAGTCCTGTACAGCTGTGAGAATTGGACTGTAAACGAGCACTGAAGAATGGATGCTTTCAAATTGTGGTGCTGGAGAAAACTCTTGAGAGTCCCTTGAACAGCAAGGAGATCAAACCAGTTAATGCTAAAGGAAATCAACTCTGAATATTCATTGGAAAGACTATAGTTGAAGCTACAATACTTTGGTCAAATGATGCAAAGAGCCGACTCATTGGAAAAGACTCTGATGTAAGGAAAGATTGAAAGCAAAAGGAGAAGGGGACGACAGAGGATGAGATAGTTAGATGGTACCATGGATTCAATGGACTTGAATTTAAGCAAACTCCAGGAGATAGTAGAGGACAGAGGAACCTAGCGGGCTACAGTCCATGAGATCTCAGAGAGCTGGACAGGACTTAGCGACTGAACAATAACAAAAACATTCCTGATCCTTAAAAGAGAGGCCAAACTTGTTGAAGGTGACAGCTGTTAATAATACAAATGTTTATGTCACTTTTTTGCTTGTGTGCTAAGTCACTTTAGTCGTGTCTGACTCTTTTTCAATCCCGTGGACTGTAGCCAATCAGGCTCCTCTGTCCATAGGATTTCCCAGGCAAGAATACTGGAGTGGGTTGCCATGCCCTCCTCCAGTGGATCTTCCCGACCCAAAAATTGAACCCATGTCTCTTAAAGTCTCCTGCAGTAGCAGGTGGGTTCTTTACCACTAGTGCCGCCTGGGAAGTCTTTCACTATTATGGGAGGGGGTTAATCTCAGGCATTGGAATGGGCAGGATGACCTGGAATACAGAGCAAGAGCATTACAGGAGCCCCAGCTCTACCCTTGGAACAAAGAGACAGCCACCACATGCCTCAGACTGTGGGTCACAAATGATCACTTTGAGAAATCCAAAGAAAGAAAACTCCCGGGTAAAAGAATGAGCTTGGTGTTAGCTGCCTAGTTGACGACCTTTTCCCTTTTATTTATTTATTTATCTTTAACTGTCCTTCAAGGGGACAGAAAAGCAATTTTCATGCTATGGCCCTAAACATCAGTTTATTCCTCCAACAGGGTTCTGAGCATGCCCAGTAGGAATGATTTAACACTGCGCTGACGACTTGCTACAGAAGAACGTCATGTGGAAAGGTAGTCTGCCACGGCTAATGGGCTCTTGTTTCAAAGGGATTCTGTGTGTACATTACCAGTGTATGGAGAAGGTGCAGAAAGGCCCAGGCAGCCATTAGGAATGGAGTGTTGTTGATGATGAAAAGGCACTTTGCCGGGGAGGGATTGGTGGGAGAGAGAAGGCTTATCTGTCTTTTTGATTAGAAATGCATGCTTCCTTTCATCATCTGAGCTGAAAAATTGGCTTCTGCTCTTGGTTTATGAAACCATTTTTCTTTTTCCTTTCTTCCCAGGTTTGCAAACTGCTTAATAAATTAGTTACTGTGAGGTACATGGGTGCCACAATAACCTTAGAGGCTTTTCCCAAATGCACCCTTAATATTTTATAAGTATTTAAATAGATTTATTCAATTTGAGCCAGCTGATTTATGAAAGCTGGCATTCTGGCATGAAAAGGGGGTACAATGCAGATTAAAGCTGATCCAAACAAATTTAAGAGGTACTCCCAATTCATATGAATTTTTTTTCCCTTAGGAGTTAGAGTAAAACTTTTGGATAAAGTTAATTGTGCAAACAATGTAAAGAAACAGCTAAGGCCAGAAGCTTAAAATGGGAGCATCAGGCCTGTGGTCACATAGAACATTCTGAACAGTTCGTTCATTGATTCATTCAATCAACCTAACAGAGAACACTGGGAATTGTGCTAGATGCTGGTGCCTTTCTCTCCATCTGTTTGGTCCAGCTTTAAACGTTTATATGATAAAATGAAAGTGTCTATATAGCTCTCAACTCATGGAAGAAAATAAGAGTCAGATCATCTTGTATAAGTTACCATTCTGAATTGCATATAAAAGTTACCACCTCACCCCACCCTCTCACCCCATTTGATGGAAAGGACAAAGATTTTGGCTCCAAACGGTGGTTTGGAGCCAAACCAGTGAAAGTGTAAGAGTCTGCTGGGAGTTCCTATGAGATGACTCCCAAGCAGGTCTGGGTTACACAACACCAATCACCCAGTCATACATTAGGCATCCATTATATCCTCTGCTGGAACTAGTGCTTCCAAAGAACATCCACAGCCTCTCATCAAAATCAGATTCCAACTGATTCACTTTGCTGTACACACAAAACTAATTCAACATTGTAAACCAGATTGTTGTTCAGTCCCTAAGTCATGTCTGACTCTTTTCGACCCTATGAACTGCAGCACACTGGACTTCCCTGCCCTCCACTATCTCCCAGAGTTTGCTCAGGTCCACTGAGTCGGTGATGCCATCCAACCATCTCAACCTCTGCTGCTTCCCTCTCCTCCTGCCCTCAATCCTTCCCAGCATTGGGGTCTTTTCCAATGAGTTGGCTCTTCACATCAGGTGGCCAAAGCAGTGGAGCTTCAGCTTCAGCATCAGTCCTTCTATTGCTATTCATGGTTGATTTCCTTTAGGATTGACTGTGTGATCTCCTTGCTGTCCAAGAGACTCTCAAGAGTCTTCTCCAGTACCACTGTTCGAAAGCATCAATTCTTTCGTGCTCAGACTTCTTTATGGTCCACTTTCACATCTGTACATGACTACTGGAAAAACCATAGCTTTGACTATACATATCTTTGTCTGCAAAGGGATGTCTCTGCTTTTTAATACACTGTTTAGGTTTGTCATATCTTTTCTTCCAAGGAGCAAGTGTCTTTTAACTTCGTGGCTGCAGTCCACAGTGCTTTTGGAGCCAAGAAAATAAAATCTGTCACTGCTTCCCTGTTTCCCCATCTATTTGCCATGAAGTAATAGGGCTGGATGCCATGACCTCTGTTTTTTGAAAGCTGAGTTTTAAGCCAGTTTATTCACTCTCCTCTTTTATCTTCATCAAGAAGCTCTTTAGTTCCTTTTCACTTTTTGCCATTAGAGTGGTATCATCTGCATATCTGAGGTTGTTGATATTTCTCCCAGCAATCTTAACTCCAGTTTATGAGTCATCACATAAACCAGCTATATACTCCAATAAAAAAAATCAGATTCCAGACTCCAGTGGCATCAGACACTCAAACAAAATCTCTCCCTGTATGTCCAAGTAATCTATACAAAACTAAATTCTATGCTACAATTAAAAAAAAAAAGCAGACTTGGAGATTTATATAACGTCACAAAAGCTTCAGACAGTATTGTGTATGTGTGTCTATGTCTGTGTTCATGGATGCCCAGTTGCTAAGCCATGTTTGACTCTTTGTGACCCTATGGACTACAGCTCACCAGGCTCCTCTGTCCATGGGATTTTCCAGCCAAGAATACTAGAGTAGTTTGCCATTTCCCAACTAAGGGATTGAACCCAAGTCTCCTGTATCTCCTGCACTGGTAGGCAGATTCTTTACCAATGAGCCATCAGGGAAGTCTCAGAGAATATTAGCCAGAATTAAAGAAAATATAAATCATCTTCTCAAAATATATTTTTTGTTATTTACCAAATGTCTACAGACATAGTATTTGTCAAGTTTTAAATCTAAATAGTCAAATCCAATTGTAAAGAGAATGAAATATGTTAGAAAGTACACAATGATCAATTTCAAGCAGCATAATAGATAATGCCCCAGTGATCCTTTAGAGAGTATATGAACAATTAAGGTAATTATCCATACCAAAAACTATTTTATGAAAATGTGCTACAAAGAAACAAAATTACATTGAAGTCTAAATGATCAGAAAGAAGCAGCCACGTGGGCAATCTTTCTAAGGCCTTACTTTTTCTTTTCTCTTCTACTATCTGTTTGACTAAGAGAGCTGAAAATTATACCATTTGTGTTAGTATCAAATGCAAATGGAATAATTGTCCCTTCTCTAATCAAAACACATTTGTGGATTGAAATACCACAGAGGGCAATTTTCAGTTAATCATGGATGTTAATAAATATGACTCTAAGCTCATAAACAAACATTACTTTGGCTAATATAATATAGGAAATTATTGCTAAGCTTGATCAGACATGTAACAAAAACTGAACTTTGAAGAAAGTCAGCAAATTAGCTATCTGAAATAGAGATAAGCAGCAACAGTAATGAAAGATTAGATTTAGCTAAAAAGCTTTGACAAATCATGCATTAGCACTAGGAAATATTTAAAGCTGGCTTTGCTGAAAATGGCAAATATTAAGTATTATTAGAGTATTAGCTTCTTTAAAGAGCAAAACCCAGATGCTTAGTGATTGGAGATTTAAAAACTGGAAAATCAGGTTTACCAAAGTCAGTTACCCAGAGCCTGAATTATATCAAAGCCCCTAACAACAAACAGTGTTTTCAAATGAAATAGAAATATTTAATACTCATTCTATTTCCATCACTAAGCTTATAAACCAATATGAGATTCCTTCCTTTAGCCAAAGTAAAATAGGTATTTATTTTGGTGACAAAATATCTTAAATGTCTATAAAAAGTATTCCAATCATATATAAGACAAGGACTAAATTCAGACCTGTAGAGACAGTAATACAAGAAAACCTTATGGCACTATTTCTGCCTCCTGCCACATATTTAAAACACTAAGCTTAAATACCAGACTTCTTAGGTATGCTAAAGCCAAAAGATCTTTTTTCTAGGTTTACTATTTCAAATTCTAATAAGTTTCTTTAGAACAGTTCTAATATGAGCTTTTCTCATTTGCAAAAGTAAGGAAGCCTCCACTTGCTTTGTAGGTACCCTCTGCAAGTCTGCTGTTAGGTCACAGGAGAGAAATGCCCTTGAAGCAACAGTAGGGTAAGCAAATATTAACATATAGGTTTTAGAAAGAAGAAGTGGTGTTTTATCTGTTACAATTTATTTTCATCTCTAGGTCAATCTGCAGATTAATCTCTACAAATCTAACCAGATAAGTAAAGTATAAGATCATATTCTAAGCATCTATGAAATGCAAGCTTTCATCTGAAAAACTGCAGTAAGGAAACCCCCAAATCAGCACTTCCTTTGGATGATTTGGGTAGCTATCTCACTCCCTTACTTTCATTGAAAATGTAGACGAACATCTAGCATTTCCTGGAGCCTGAATTGTATCAAAGCCCCTAACAACAAATGGTGTTTTCAAGTGAAATAGAAATATTTAATACTCATTCCATTTCCATCACCGAGCTTATAAACCAATATGAATAACAAATGAGTTCATACTAAGGGGGCCGTTTTCAATATGTGTGGAATCATTTTATGAGCTACTTTCCACTTTTTTAGAAACTCCAATATTCTCAAGGCTGGCAATCAATCATACGATTGGTAAGAATAATAATTGTTTCTATTTACCAAACATTACATATTAATATATATCAGGCTTTGTGTTTCTGTTGCTTTAACTTTCTAAACTCAACAATCCTACCAGAAAGATACTATTATTTAACCTTCATTTTTGAGATGAGAAAACTGAAGCTTAGCGTGGAAAAGAAATTTATCCTAGTTAATCGTCTAGTTGGGATTTGAACCTAACCAGAATTTGGAACTGCTAGTGACAATTAGTGAAAGCATAACCTTTTTCAACATACGCTGTTAGTATTCTGAATTGCTTACATTAAAATATTCTGTGCAAACCAAAATTGCAAAATGTCCCCATTCTACACGGAGTAAGAGAAAATAATTACCTCTATTTAAAAAAATAGAATTTCTGTTTTTAGCTTTAGAATCACAGCTTGTTGCCCCATTTTCTCCATTATCAAGGAAATAGAGTAAAAGAAATATTTATCGTGCTGTGGGTCCTTGCCTGAGTCCACTTGTCCTACTTCCTTACTGAAAACCAGACTAAATATTTTGACTGTCTATATTTTTATATTTCCAAAAGTAAGGAATAAATTGTATCTGGAATTCTCTAACCAACTCCCCAAATGGTTAGCAGGCGCTGCATTCTATTGATATAATTGCACCAGTGTGCACTTGTGGCCTGACTCTTTCTGGGTCCATCCATCCTTGGACATTTCTGATATGAAATCCATGAAAAGTGCTGGATGCTCTGAAATTCACTGTTGGAAGACCATGAAGAAGGCAATGAATTTTCAAGGCAGAGGATCTTAAAGGACCTATAAATGAAATAGGTCAAGGATGAGGCACATAAGTGGCTAAGGAAAAAGAAATCTCCATTTAGTTTATACAACTTCAGCTTCCCTGTCTGTTCAGATTCCATATAAGGAATAGTAACTTTTCAAGCCAGCGGGCCTGGACATATTTCTTGGCCTTATAATTCTCACAGTTCTAGACATTCCAAGGTAGAGGGTCATTCAAACACAGTTGTAATTTCTTGTGTATATTTATTTCCAAAGTATCTTATGCATAGTTTCCCAATGAAATCATAGAGGGGGGTTGGGGAATGTTAGCTGGGTTTTTTCCAATCATGCCCAGAGGAAACAGTCAAAAGGACTGCTCTGGGCTCCTCAAGCAAAAGGGCCAGACTGGAATTTCTCCCATGTCCCATTCACTTGAACTGCAGCTTTTGTCTTGGAGATGATGTAAGAAGAGGAGAGAGAAGAAAGGCTTTCATGAGATTTAAGGAATAAACTTCCCTATAAACACTTAAATCAGATTGCTAGGCTTATGATAGAGTCCAACGCAGATATGCTGAGAGTCCAGCTACTGGCACTCAAGCAACTCCTCAAATTCCAGCCACTCACTGCCTTCGTGATTGGTCACCTCATCTGTGAAACAAGCAGGACAGATCAAGATGGCAGCAAGTCATTATATTTTCAAGAAACTCTTCCTAATTATATGACAGAGACTACAGAGAAGATAACCTGGTTTTGGAAAGCATGAGGGAGTAAGTGAAACTCACTTGGTTGTGTCCAACTCTTTGCAACCCCATGGACTAGAGCCTGCCAGGCTCCTCTGTCCATGGAATTCTCCAGGCAAGAATACTGAAGTGGGTTGCCATTTCCTTCTCTAGTTGGAAAGTTTAGGTGTAGCCATTTATTTTTGCTGTGACTTTGAGCAAATAATGAACCTGCTGGAATTTGAGATGGAGAAAATCTAGCACAGATTGAGGTACAGGGATATTTGGGTGCAGGGAATCCTCAGTTGTATGACATAAGCAGCTGCCTCCATCTGCTAGTATGTTCAGCATGGAGGTTGCTGAGAGGGACATTATACAAGTATCCCTGGTTCCCAAAGCTGGGCCCATGGCCAGTCAGATCTAGCCTTGAAAGGCAGGATCAGGCACCATGCACTTTAACACTCAGCCATAATGTGGCCCTCTTCTTGCATGTGTTTAGCTGCTGTACACCACCCCCGCCCTCAGACTCATACCTTTTTGTTACAAGGACTGCAGGATACAAGATAAGAACTTTGTCTTAGAAGACTGCCTAAGAAGGCTTCCATGCTGAAAGCAAGCAAGTTTCCAAAGGAGCCTAGAGGGCACGTATCTATGATACCCAATTAACTGGGAGTTCATTTAGCAAACACAATTCCCTTTATTTGATGTGGTTTCAACATTGCTTACGAGCTATATCCTACTCAGGAGTATGAACTCTCCAATTATTTGCCTTACATTATGAATCATTTATCTAGTCAATCTAATATTCTTCCCTTATGCATCTTAATACCTCAATTAACTATTATGAGTCATTTGTTATTTGTATACCAGAAAACTGCTTTTCGAGTTATTACTTATTGGTCATAATCAATTAGGGAAGTTTTAGACTCTGGCTGTCTTATATAAATACACTGGTAAAGTTCAACTCCTATGATTTCTGACAATTAAATTGTTCTGTCACTTGGGGACTCTCATTAATCTCAACTTGTCATCCTTGTTTATGCAGGTTATAATGGGCTATGTGTGCAAGTGAAACGAGATGCTAAAAGCCTTGGGCTTTTTAACTCTTTGATGAGAGTAGAATTGAAATACTTTCTTAAAGTGGTCACTTTGATTAGTAGAGTCTGAAGAAACTGTGTTATGGATAGCAGCTCATCAATTCTGCTATAATCCACAGCAATTTTTATGTAGATTTGTGACTAAGAAACCAGAAATAGATGAGTTGGCTCCTACCAACCTGACGCTCTTTTTTCTATTTCTTTTTGTTTTATTATTTTTTTAATTGAAGTATAGTTTATCTTGGGGCTTCCCTGGTGTATGGATGTATATTCTTTTTCAGATTCTTCTCCCTTATATGTTATTACAAAATACTAAGTATAGTTCCCTATGCTATGCAGTACCAAAGGGGAAAGGGGAGGGGAGGGATAAATTAGGAGTTTGGGATTAACATATATAAGATATATAATGAACAAGGACCTATTGTATAAGCCCCTAGATTCTTGATGCTTGTATGTCCAGAAAAGGAAATCTCAGAAAAACTTCTCAGAAAAAATATCTACAAAAAATCTAATTGTATTGCTCTCTGTCTTTACCGGTCAACTTCTAAAAGCTCTGGATATAACTATTACATAAGTGGGTGAAAGAAAAGAGGCAACAGAGTGGTCAGAAAGGTCCTGGGGAAAAAATGTAGATGCCAAGTGTCATCAAAAAGGATTTGATCCATGGCTGGGATTTAAATGCAGGGAGTTGTTATGAGGGCTACTACGGGATTAGTATTAAGATACAATTTATTGGACATCATTATTTATGATGTGAAATATGCAAACAGTGCACTAATTAAATTCAGGTGTTCCTACCTATAGCAAAACCTCTGACGATAATTAAATTATACAAAGTGACCCAAGTCAACAGATTAGAAATCTGAACAGAAATCTAAGAGCTTTAATAAAGCCATAAATCACTGTAAAGGAAATGGTAGGTATTATTATTACATTGAGAGTGAGCCTGAAAAGAATGTGTAATAATAGAGCTGATGAAAAACGGATCTGAAATAGAACTGTAAGGAACAAGGAGAGTTCATTTGCTCAGATCAAGCTGCTAATCAGAAATTGGTTTGAAAAAAGAACAATTTGGCAATTTTTTTTTTAATTTTTTAAAGAGTCCACATTCAGCACTGTTGACCTCCCAAGAAAATTCAAGCCATCTCATGTTTATTAAGCATGGTAGGGGAGGACCAAGTTCATTCTTTGGACCAAGCTTTAGTAAGAGTGTTCTGAGTGCTGGAATACCTTTGGACTCATTTCAGAAAAGCAGTCACTCTTATGCAAGGACTTTGCTCCCAAAGTTGGAATAAAATTGCTACTTAACATCAAACATCCTTTGTTAGGATTCTGTGATTCTATCTTACTATTCTGTTCTCTCCAGTACACAATGCCACTAGTGTCTTTCCTATAACAATACAGCTACCATTGATTGAGTGCTTGTTGCATGCCAAGCACTGTACTATATTCTAATTTATCTGCACAACAACCCTAAGAAGTAGGTATTCTTATCATCCCCATTTTATTCTCAGATAGGAAGGTTCAGTAATTTGCTCAAGGTTAAGGCAAGGATGTGAGCCCAATCTGCCTTCCTCCAGACTCCAACTTGAGCCACTCCACTAGCTTGCCTCCCCTGCCTAATTTACCTTTGAACCCCATGTCAATCCCCACTGACCCTTCCTGAATCTAAGGACCTTAATAGCAGCTGAGTTATCTGTGGTGTCAAGTCCTTATCAACAAGAACAGTGCCTTGTTTACTCTTAAATCCCTCTCCCCCACAGCACTAAACCCAAAGCGGTTATTGATAATGCTGGAGGGAGATAGTGAAAGAAAGAGGCAGCTCACAAGAAGGAATTGTTGAACTTAGTGACAGTGTACCAATTCAGCATGGAAGGCCCTATGATAAAGAAATGCAATGGAATATCAGTTAGGAAACACGGTGGCTCACCCACCTCTACTACTAGGTGGTGTGCATTACTGAACAATTTAGCTTATCTTGGCCTCCATCCCTCATGTATAAAATGAGGGGTTGGCCCAAGTGACCACTCTGATCCCATGCAGCTCCCACATGCTCTGATCTCATATTCATTTAAAGGTGTTTCTTTACAGCCCCACCAGTGACCAAGATAAACCTGTCTTGTATGAAATTGTTTCCATGTTCCAAGCACTTTGTATACATTATCTTCCTGTTATCCTTGTAACAGCTCTGTAAGGATAGTATCATTCTTCTGGAGCAGAGAAAGTGAAACTTAGCAGGTTTACAAGCTCAAGATCATGTGGTCAGTGAGTGGCAATAAGGTAAGCCTGATCTCATACATTTAGACATTTACAAATCTACCAGAGCTTGAGAATTGTTGAAACCCTTAGCTAGATGGCTTCTTAGAAAGCACAAAATACCATCCTGTGACCCCAAAAAGTTTCCAATGTGTTTTCCTCAGTCAACAGAAAGCTGGGACTTGACTTGAGAAAATGAAACAATCACTGAAATGTGATTTTTGGAATTGCAATGTGCACAGTCACAACTACATCTCTAACCCTGGGCAAGCATCTCACAAAAACATCAGATCACTGCAAACCTGTCAACACTTGGCTGTCTCCTCCATGTCTCCAAAGGCTGGGCCCCAAGGGTACTTTCTGTCTGTACTATTTGGTTGTCACTTAATCATAGACTCCCTCATCTAGCCTGTTGCTTCACGCGCCTTACTCTGGCCTGGCCAACACAAACACATGTTCCTTAAGAACAGAAACTCAGCTTTGTATTTTCTTCCAGACTTACAGTATCCACAAGCAAGTTGAGCTCATTAAGTGGTCTTCCCTTTCATCCAACCTATTCATCACATTTTCAGCAGAGGATTGAGCTACATGTTCCTGCTCTGCCCTAATTCTGATGCCCTAAGAGTACTAGCAAGCCCACAGTTCACCTGTTACTTAACTGGAAACCACCACAAAGGGTGTTTGGAATCACATCGTGCTGCTGAGCCTGGCATTTGAGTGCCAAGGAAAGCATGGTGTCAAGGTGAGAAAGATGAGAAGAGATGCCTCCTTCCTTCCAGAGGGGTTTGGTTTTAATAGCGTTCTTCAGGTGATAGCTTCCTATCAGTTCAAGGTAAGCTTAAAAACAGGCCCAAGAGAGATAGAAGATGATGGAATCATCCCAAGATCTCAGGGAATCCTGCCAGCCCCTTCCTTTCCATGCTGTCCCTGCCTTACTCCTATCCAAGCTGAGGGCAAACAACCTGAGATTCCTTCTACTTGGCAGTACAGATGACATACTGCCTGACTTTTGGTTTAACAAACAGTGCACAGCAGAAAAATTCTTCAAAAATCTTAAGAAGACAGGATCCCAGGTTTTGGTTTTGGTTTTTTAATGTATCGACTTAAAATCATATCTCTGCCTGTAGAGCAAATGAGGCCTGGGGTAAAGGTCTTTGAAGATGATGAGCTTTGCAAATCAAGGGAGAAAAGTCTTAATCCAAGAAGATTCTGCAGTATGACAACAGGCAGTTGTCACATAGGACAAAGTTGTTTGATTCCAATAACAAAATCAGGGAGATCTTCAGGATACATCCTAGAGTGTAACTGCTTTCTTCCTCACATCTGGAAAGTTCTGGTGCAAATTATTAAGATCTAACATGACAGTTGTAAAACAATTTGTATTTTTATTCACCAAAGAAATAGATACCAACTGAAGACCAAAAGATGCTAGAACCAAGGATGCTCAGTAAAAATAGTTACTGTGTGCTAAGCATATACTATGGAGAAGGCAATGGCACCCTACTCCAGTCATCTTGCCTGGAAAATCCCATGGATGGAGGAGCCTGGTAGGCTGCAGTCCATGGGGTCACAAAGAGTCGGACACGACTAAGCGACTTCACTTTCACCTTTCACTTTCATGCATTGGAGAAGGAAATGGCAACCCACTCCAGTGTTCTTGCCTGGAGAATCCCAGGGATGGGGGAGCCTGGTGGGCTGCTGTCTCTGGGGTCGCACAGAGTCAGACACGACTGAAGTGACTTAGCAGCAGCAGCAAGCATATACTATATACCAAGCTCCTTGATATGTATATTTTTTCATTTAATCTTCATAAAGACCCTATGAAGTAAGATCTATCCTGTTTTTGTACATGAATACTTCAGAGACCTCTAGTCATAAGTGATAGACCCTGCATTCAAATCCATACCCTTCCACTTCCAAGTCCAGGCTGTTAATCACCAAAATTCAGTCTGTGTCTATCCTGACAGATGATCAGAGAGATGATCAGACTGATTCTGGTATTTGATTTGCATGATTAATAAAGTTGAAGGGATAAGGAATGATTGCCAACTTCCCTAGACGCCTCCACTGTGCTGAGCAGGTGCCGTGGATCTCTGCAGATTTGCTAGTAAAGGAATAGTGCAGTGGTATAAGGCTGGAGTGAAAGGGGAGGCTGGGAGTGCTGACTTTGAACATGGTCTTTGAAAGTGCTGTTACTTGAAAAAGTTTCACAGTGTCAGGGCTGAGCAGGGATCCAGCTGTGAACAGCTCTCTGAAGAGTGTTGATAGAATCTGGGCTGTCCAGCTGTGGGGGGCCCGGAAGTGCTTGAGAAGGTGACAAGCACTGGAGTCCTCCCTTAGCCCTTCCCGGCCGCTGTGGTCATGAACAACAGAAGCTGCAGAGACTCCCTGCAGCCAAAAGCCACAAGCACTGCACTGTCAGCCTCACGCCTCCTTCAGGAGCCAGAAGTTACCCCCACCAATCATGGCAGACACCAAATAGCTGCTCAAGGTACAAAGAGGCCCCTAGAAGTGTGAAAGGTGCCCAGACAATGGACCACAATAACAGCATCACCCCATGAGGAGTATCAGAACAACAAAACCAGAAACGAAACTCTTCCTTGGTCTCTCACCAGCTCCCGGACTTGGTCAATAGGTGGAAAGTGAAGGTAAGGATGGTGAAGGGTGCTTGCTAACCAGGGCTATAGTTGAAAATGACATCTCATGTATATGATGCAGAGGAATCAGCTGGGACCTTGGAGTCAGGAAGGCCTGGGTTCAAATCCTGATGCCCCCATATACTAGGTATGCAATCTTGATAAAGTAAATAGACTTTCAAGCCTCCTTGTTTAAACCTTTAATAATAGTCATCTCCTGTTAGAGTAATGGAAAAGTACTGTATGAGATAAAATATAGTGTTATCAGGGAGGGTCACAGAAGAATCATGCTAAAATGCTCAGAAATGCCTTTCCAGGTTTAATTATTTCAGATTCCTAGAATGGTGTAAGCATCTGTGGGCAAAATGATACAACACAGAGACTTCCAACACCAGCAACCTTCGAGTTGATAATTTACCCTAAATGGAAAACCATGTTCAATACTGTCAAATGCAGAAGTTGGTATGCAAATTACAGTGTTTGAAAACTATGACTCTATCTTTACCTATAAAGATTCTATAATCTTTGAAGTTCAGGCTCCATGATCACATGCTCTGTTCCAAGTGGCAGAAAAATCAACTTAAACTGGTTTAAGCTTAAATAAATAAATAAATAAACATGGTTCAGGACTTCCCTGGATAAGAATCTGCCTGCCAATGCAGGAGACATACATTCAGTCTCTGGTCTGGGAAGATTCCCCATGCCCTGGAGGAACTAAGCCCGTGGGTCACAATTATTGAGCCCGCTCTCTAGAGCCCTTGAGCAGCAACTACTGAGTCTGTGCTCCGCAACTGCTGAAGCCCATGCCCTAGAGACTGTGCTCAGCAGTAGAAGCCATGGCAATGAGAAACCCATGCACTGCACGAAGAGTAGTTTCTGCACCCCGCAACTAGAGAAAACCCACGCAAAGCAATGAAGACCGAGTGCAACCAAAAACAAAATAAATAAGTTATATATATATATATATATATATATATATATATATATAATAAACAAAAAACATGGTTCAGTTCCAGATTAATGCAGACCTCAAATGATGGCAGCAAGATCCAGGCCTTTGCCTGGCTTCTCTGTGCTAGCTGTATTTGAGGATCTGCATGGTGGCCCACAGTATTTCTCTGCCCCATTGGTCAAAAAATCCAGTCCACCAGCAGAAAGCAACTTCTTCCTTGATGGCAGAAAGAGAACACATAGGTTCATATTGGAAACTTGAAGTGACTGGTGAACTTAGCTCCAAATGAGTAAATTGGGAGATTAGCTTCCTTAGAGCACGTGATTCCACAGTTGGCACATGGGCTGAGAGTGAAGATGCATGATAACTCCAAAGCAAGTTGGGGTATTGCCCTTCATAAAAGTAGTGTGTATACTGCACAGAGAAATCAACCAAAATCTGCCATTACATCCAAGCCCCAGAGAACAATGGTCTTATATCCTGTACACATTTACTAACTTTCTTTGCATCACTCATATAGTGTTAATGAATTTGGTATTTTAGGTAAATGATAAGTGCTTCAAGGGCAGAGATTGCTTTCAATGCCTTTGTCTTCAATCACATTGTCTTTCACAATGCTTTGCTCACAGTGAGTAAATTAAGGGGATTTCATAGAAATCAATGAATTTAACACACAAAACCATTGAACATGAATAATTGAAGTCAAAAGTTGAAATAGTTGACCTGTAGAAGAGATTAAGAGGAAACAATGTTAGACTTATAGGATTTCTGGAGGAGTGGAAGAAAAGGAAGTCAGGAGCTCTTTATTCAAAAATTATTGTCAGAAATCCCCAACTTCCTTAAGGAATTTATTAAAGAGATTGAAAGAGCACATTGCTCAAGACCACCAAAAGTCCTCCATGGAAAGGAAAGAGGAACATTTCCAGTCAAACCATCAGGATAAATAACTAAAGAAAAATATTTTGAAAGGTGAAGGAGGCAAGTGAATTAATTGGAGTGGAGGGACTAAGGAGTAGGGAGAAGGCAAAGGCTCTGAAACAATTTCAAAAAAAAAAAAAAAAAAAAAAGGTTTTCTGTTAACTCTATCAAGAATTTGGGAGGGGAAAAAAAACTCAGATAAGAAAGAAATTTACTTGCAAAATTATCCAAAAAGTCTGCAGGATTAGATCTGGTCACCATCAAATCCTATATAGAGGAAGTCCTCATAGCTACATGAGACAGAAATGTTGATTAAATCTCTTAACTACATTCACACTCTTTTTTAATTAACCTTTGGGCCACCAGGGTCATGCAGTGTAGATTGCTTCTATTTCATTAGCAGTCACGAATTTTACCTTGTCAGGACTGCACAGCACACGAACAAGTGTAAGAAATTCATCACAGCTCTATTGTTGAGAAAGACATTTCAACTGAGAATCTCCTTTTGAGAAAAAAGCTTTAACATGTCTTTGGGTCAGGAGAACACGTGGCTACATAGAACAGGAAATGCCCAATCTATGTCCAATGGGTCAAATTCAACTTGATGTCTGTTTTTATAAAGTTTTATTGGCATACAGTCATGTGCATTTGCTCACCATTATCTAATGGCTGCTTCTAGTGCCTGTATGGACAGAGTGAAGTAGATACAATAAGGATCGTATGGCCCAAAAGGCTTAAAATATTTATCATCTAGACTTTTTACAGTCTGCTGATCTTGCCATAGAAGAAAGAGAATCCCAGCCTACAGAAAATGAGTGGTTTTTCTACTAGTTCTCAAAGAATCAGGCATGTTAACAGCAAGATAGTGGCAAGATAGTTCGTCATCCTCAGTAATGACTTAAGCTCTGTGAGTAGAAAAGCAAAAGAGAGAAAAAGAATACAGGAGGTCTTGTTGCTGGAGAGAAGGTTCACTGAGAAACAAAAATGGAGCAAGATACAGGAGCAGAAGGGGATGTTGGACCTCTTCAGAGAAAGAGAAAGAATGGAAAGAGCAATTAGTAGAAAAGCATCCAGAGCCTTTGTCTGCCTCAAAGTGTTTCTCTTGTCTGCTCCTGCTGCACATTTGAATGTTTTATTTCTTCGACCCTCCGAGCATTACCAAACAGTTATTATCTGAGCTTCTAACAAACAATTATTCCAGCTTCTAATTTATATTTCAATCATTTTAACTACTGATCTTATGATCACATCCAGGCTCTGATCACATTAGTGTCTATTAACTATGCAGCAACCAATAAAATCTGCATGAGAGACTTATTTCATATATACTCCCTTAGAGCAATTTATTAAAATAATGTAGACTATTAACATTTAAACTAAATGTAATATATATATTTAATATAAAAATTCTCATTACTGTGATTAATAAAATTTTTAGTGTAAGCTGATATTTAGTTAGAGAAAATGAACAAGTGAAGCCAACTGAACTATTTCAGTTACATTAATTTAATTAAATATGACTTTTACATGATGTAGGATTAGGGACATACCACTGATAACTCTAACATATTTAAAGGATCAAAAAGTTGAATCCCACTATCAAAGTTATAGTCAAATCACCAAAGGTCATTCTAGATAAAACGTTTGAACTTCTCTCACTGAAGCACACTTACTTTTCTTGATATGCATCCAAGAATTCCAGAAATTAAAAAGTAATGTAGTAACACTGCACGATTTTCCTCCTTAAAAAGTTTCATTGTGCAGCTTTTTCTTGTGAACTGCACTAGGGCCGTGTTTGTGTGTGTGTGTGTGTGTGTATGAATGTAGGGAAGAAAGATAGAGACAGTAACTCAGAGATAAAGACAAAAACAGATTTCATTCTGGTTCTTAGAATTATCTCCATTTATATAGAAATATTTCTCAAAATGATTTTCTAGGAAGTATTGGCTGGTCAAACATCACTTTCTCCCATTAGAACTCCCAGAACCACCTTGATGTGGGCTGGTATAACTGCCCTGATACTTCCTAACTTCGCAAACTTTGGCAAATAACTACTTCAACCCAGTGTCTCTATCAGGAAAATAGGAATGAGGGATTGTTAGGTTAGAAAAAAACAAAAACAAAAACAAAAACCTTACATCTGAGTGCTATCCCTCAGAACTGGGTGTCTTTGTGCCTGCTTCAAAAAAATGTGGGCTTCCCTAGTGGCTCCAATGGTAAAGAATCTGCCTGCAATGCAGGAGACACAGGTTCAATGCCTGGATCAGGAAGATCCTCTGGAGAAGGGAATGGCAACCAACTCCAGTATTCTTGCCTGGAGAATTCCATGGACAGAGGAGCCTGGTGGGCTACAGTTCATGGGGTAAGAAAGAGGTGGACACAACTGAGCAACTATCACCAAAAAAATGTTATGTTTTATTACTTTTTCTTTCAAGCATAATCTCATGACCAGTGTGGCTATATTTTCTACATTTCAAAACTCTTTCTTAGATTTCCAAGACCATGAAGCCATCTTTCCTTTCTCCATCTTAATCTTTTTCTACTTTGTCTTCTATGCTGTTGGTATTTTACTGACACCTAAGTTGTCCTCTGACCATTTGGGGCTAAAAGGTAAAAAAGGAGATTGAGAAGAGCATGAACACAGAGGTATGGTGGATTTGTGTTCAAGTCCCAGTTTACTTGCTACAAGGCCTTGGTTAAGAGCTGAGTCTTTTTAAGTCTTGATTTCCATCCCTGCCCAATGGAGATGGTCGATCATGATACCTACCTGTATAGGGTTAGTGTGAATACTGAATAATTACTACCAAGAGTGCTTTAATTGTGTCTGGCTCATATTAAGGGCTTAATAATAACACTATCAATAATAATGGAGATGGTAATTCTTAGAATAAAATTGCTGCTCTTCTAGAGACTGGGTTACACATTGCTGATGAGTTCCGAACATGAGGAGACCCAGAAATATCTCTGCAACCAGCAATGTACTCTGTGACAATTCAGTTCCCTAGATGGGAGAGAGAGCTTTTTCTCTATTATCCCAAGGACAGTCACTGATGCCTCGTCCTTTGGCTTGAGGGGTTTATTTCTAAAGTGTGTGCTTGAGAATGATTGAAGATACTAGTACAGCTAGAAATACAGTCCCTTTCAAAGAGAAAGATAAAAACAAAATGAAGAAAACTGACCCTAAAATCTCCCACTGTTGGAAATGCACTAAGAGTCCTAATGTCCAACAATCTGGTTTCACACGCAAGGCGAGGTGCTTCTGCCTCTGCTGCTAAGAGGGACAAGGATGATGTGCAAACAAAATGCTGACTTTCAGGCCTATGATCAGCACTCATTATTGCAATTCTGAAACCGGGAGGAGAACCAGAACCCAGGCTGAATTATCACCCAATCTCCTTAATAAATGTGGACAGGGAAATCTCAAGAAAGGTGCTGGCTAATAGGCTGGAACAGATATTCCCACACTGAATCCATCCCAATCAGGTGGATTTATTTGGAAAGGACAGTCAGGCAATAATGGGAAGCAATTATTAAATGCACTGCAGCGAACTTCTGGAGACAGAGAAGAGCCTGTGGCTGCTATTTCACATCCTTCCCTGAAAGGCCTTTGATCACCTGGCCACTCGGTCCCTCCCCTTCATTTAGCAATAATTTAGACTAAAGGCAGCATTGTTCAGGTGGAGCTCTCAGGCCTAACAAGTCCTCTCCTCCCCTTCTGTAACAAACTAGTTAATAGGACTTGTGTCATCACCTTTGTCAATTTCCCCTGCCCAGTGACCCATATTTTATTTCAAAGTTATGTTAGAAAAACTTGCCCTGCCAATAAGCCCATTAATTTGAGGAATCCATCTCTCGTTGGCAACTCCATTATAAGAAGTTGTTTAGGGACCCATGACATGGAGTCAGACTCCCTGATCTGAACTCTGGACCCAACACATATTAGCTGGGAAGTATGACTTAAACTTTCTGTGCCCAGGGTACCCATCTGTGAAATGATGACGCAGTACAAGCTACATTGCGTGTGTTGTACAAATGATTCATGAAAGTTAAGGACAAGTTAATTAAGTGAATGTCTTTCTTATAAAAAGTGCTCAGGAAATTTCAGCGATCATTATCATCACTGTCACTATCATCATAATTATCATTATTCAGGAAGTTATGTTTGCTTTTGAGACTCCATATTTCTTGGAATTTGGGAACAGGGAAAAGAATCTGACGCTGGGAAAGATTGAGGACAGGAGGAGAATGGGGCGACAAAGGATGAGATGGTTGAATGGAATCATCGACTCAATGAACATGCTGCTGCTGCTGCTAAGTCGCTTCAGTCGTGTCTGACTCTGTGCGACCCCATAGACCACCAGGCTCCCCCGTCCCTGGGATTCTCCAAGCAAGAATACTGGAGTGGGTTGCCATTTCCTTCTCCAATGCATGGAAGTGAAAAGTGAAAGTGAAGTCGCTCAGTCATGTCCAACTCTCAGCAACCCCATAGACTGCAGCCTACCAGGCTCCGCCGTCCCATGGGATTTTCCAGGCAAGAGTACTGGAGTGGGGTGCCATTGCCTTCTTGGCAATGAACATGAGTTTGAGCCAACTCCAGGAAATAGGGCAGGAGAGGGAAGCCTGGTGTGCTGCAGTCCATGGGTCACAAGGAGTCATACATGACTGAATGACTGAACAACAACATCATTTAAGATCTTCTTAGAAAGGTTTATGACATGGGATTGTGGCTGAAGCATTAGACTGGGTTTAAAATACCTGACCCTTTGTAAAATGTACATAAATAAACAGTTATTCCAGGGAACTTAAGGACCATCTTATTCAGCTGTAGAACAAGGACAGAGAATTAAGTCTACTGAATCAAGTTTCAAGGCCTCACATGTCTTCCTTGGTCTTCTCTGCACTCAACCACTCATTTTTTGACTAGGGTGAAGTATACGGTCTGTGCACATGATCTGGGACCAGCGTGGTCCACTTCCACCTAATTATGACTATGCCTTGACTACTGGGGCAATCAAGACATAAACTCCACCAAGCTAATCATACCCTCCACAAGAAGCCAGAACCTTGGTTTCACAATCTTTCTCAGACTTTTGTCTCACTGTCCTTCATGATCATATTACTATTTGGCTTCCCCAAGATGCCTCATAGGACACTTGAGTTATTTTGCAAAAGAAGGGTTATATCAATCATAAAAAGAAGGATCCATTTCAACAATAAATACAAAGTAAAAGAAGAAAAAACAGCTGTCTCAAAAATCAGACATTCTTAAAACCAATTCTGATTTTATGAATGTACCATGATTTTCAAAGCTAGCAGACCTTGTTTCCTGTGCCTTGTTGCCATCTGCTAAGTTAAAGGCCATGAGGAGCTTTGAACTGTCATCAACAAGATGCATCAAGACCTAAAAAACACCATTAAACACCATCTTACAAAATCAACCTTCCCCAGAAAGATACTCAAGTCTTTACCAAACTTAATCAAACTTATATAAATAATCCAATCTCAGTAGCTTAGTGCCAGAGAACTTCCTCTTACCAAAATCCATACAGGCCCAGATATCATAACAGGATTAGGACCTGCTTTTCAGTAGATAAAACATGGTTTTGTTTCATTAATGAAATAGCCCTGTGTTGTCTGAAACAATAAAGAGAGAAATTAACTCAGTCTGGGTGGAAGTTTGAGCCTGCGTTTTGAAAAGCTGTCTCTTAATTTCACTCTGAGTTTAAAATATGACACACCTGGACACTCTGGTTCTCTCCAGGGAACACACTAACTCAGGGTTGTTTTATGCATTTGAAGTCTACCATATGGAACAACTGTGTCATTAAAATGGGCATTAAAAAGATTTGTTCACTCAGCTAGATTTAGACAGATAATAATACTTGGCACTTACATAGCACCTTTCACCTGTCCATCTCAAAATAAGCCATTTGTAAACATGTATTGTTACAAACTCTTTATAAAAGAAGACTCTTTTTGCCTTTTTCTCTCTGCAGAAAACATTTCCAACATACCATACAAGAAGTCCACACCAAGATAAAAGATGGTACAAAAATAACAACAATGACAACAAAGCCATCCAAGAATGTTAAATGTGTATTATGTTAAACAGTAATTACAATCTGTCCACCCCTGGCAGACAAAGAGAGGTTCTGCATATAGCGCAAGAATTTGTTTTCTTTTGTCTCACCTTGGACCCTTCATAATAATGATGAATTCTGTTAGAAATACTTAAATTAGCAGTGAATAAAATTGGTGGAAATCTCACCACCACTTTCACTTTAGTAATTCAGTGTTTTGATGGCAAGAATTAATAGGATATCTATTCAATTTCTATTTGATTTTCATAACTGTCATACCATTTGTATATCTAGATCTTTAGGTTTATTTCTTAAAAGCTCAGGACTCAGAGGACTATTCATTGCACCTTCCAAACTGTTAATATTCCTCCTAGATTTAAATATATGTAAAATTTATTTACATGTATCTTTTCCCCCAACCCCAGTCTCTGTGATACATACAGTGCCCATCTTATCCTAATTTGCCATCTTTATTTGTGACTTCTTTGCTTGCATGGCACAAAAGATTTCTCATAAGTAAATATTACAAAACCAAGAAAAAACTCTGAGCTTCAAACAGCTCACTTATCAAATCATATGATACTATAAATTATAATATTTATAGATGGATTTAAAATCTATCCTATATATGTACATCAGAGTTTGTCAGATGGGATAGGACAAAGATCATTGTATAAAGCTCAGCTACTAAAGCATGCAAAATGGATCAATGACAACAGTAGAAGCTTGTATGCAAGGGAACATTTCACAAAATATAAATGGATAAAATAAAACAGCCAATCATACACTATACCAGGCAACAGGAGAAGAGCCCTGTAAATATAGTCTAGTTAATATATGTTTAATGTAAGAATCTTGTATTCAGTGCAGTTAGTCTCTCAGTCATGTCCAACTTTGTGCGACCCCATGAACTGCAGAACGCCAAGCCTTCCTGTCCATAACCAACTCCCGGAGTTTACTCAAACTCATATCCATTGAGTCGAAGAGCCATCCAACCATCTCATTTTCTGTCTCCCCCTTCTTCTCCCACCTTCAATCTTTCCCAGCATCAGGGTTTTTCACATGAGTCAGTTGTTCACATCAGGTGGCCAAAGTATTTGAGTTTCAGCTTCAGCATCAGTCCTTCCAATGAATATTCAGAACTGATTTCATTTAGGATGAACTGGTTGGATCTCCTTGCTGTCCCAGTGACTCTTAAAATTCTTCTACAACCCCACAGATCAAAACCATCAATTCTTCAGTGCTCAGCTTTGTTTATAGTCCAAATATAACATCCTACATGACTACTAGAAAAACCATAGCTTTGACTAGATGGACATTTGTTGGCAAAGTAACGTCTCTGCTTTTTAATATGCTGTCTAGGTTGGTCATAACTTTTCTTCCAAGGAGCAAGCGTCTTTTAATTTCATGGCTGCAATCACCATCTGCAGTGATTTTGGAGCCCCCAAAAAATAAAGTCTGACACTGTTTCCACTGTTTCCCAATCTATTTGCCATGAAGTGATTGGACCAGATGCATGATCTTAGTTTTCTGAATGTTGAGTTTTCAGCCAACTTTTTCACTCTCCTTTTTCACTTTCATCAAGAGGCTCTTTAGTTCTTCACTTTCTGCCATAAGTGTGGTGTCATCTACATATCTCAGGTTATAGATATTTCTCCCAGAAATCTTGATTCCAGCTTGTGCTTCATCCAGTCCAGCATTTCTCATTATGCACTCTGCATATAAGTTAAATAAGCAGGGTGAAAATATACAGCCTTGACATACTCATTTCCCGATTTGGAACTAGGTTGTTGTTCCATGTGCAATTCTAACTGTTGATTCTTGACCTGCATACAGATTTCACAAGAGGCAGGTCAGGTGGTCTGATATTCCCATCTCTTTCAGAATGTTCCACAGTTTATTGTGATCCACACAGTCAAAGGTTTGGCAATAGTCAATAAAGCAGAAATAGATGTTTTTCTGGAACTCTCTTGTTTTTTCGATGATCCAACAGATGTTGGCAATTTACTCTGGTTCCTCTGCCTTTTCAAAAATCAGCTTGAACATCTGGAAGTTCACAGTTCACGTATTGCTGAAGCCTGGCTTGGAGAATTTTGAGCATTACTTTGCTAGCATGTGAGATAAGTGTAGGTGTGTGGTAGTTTGAGCATACAATGGCATTGTCTTTCTTTGGGATTGGAATGAAAACTGACCTTTTCCAGTCCTGTGGCCACTGCTGAGTTTCCCAAATTTGCTGGCATATTGAGTGCAGCACTTTCACAGCATCATCTATCAGGATTTTAAATAGCTCAACTGGAATTCCATCACCTCCACTCGCTTTGTTCATAGTGATGCTTCCTAAGGCCCACTTGACTTCACATTCCAAGATGTCTGGCTCTAGGTGAGTGATCACACCATCATGGTTATCTGGGTCATGAAGATCTTTTTTGTATAGTTCTTCTGTATATTTTTTCCACTTCTTAATATCATCTGCTTCTGTTAGGTTGTGCTGTCCTTGATTATGCTCATCTTTGCATGAAAATTTCCCTCTTATCTCTAATTTTCTTGAAGAGATCTCTCGTGTTTCCCATTCTCTTATTTTCCTCTATTTCTTTGCATTGATCACTGAGGAAGGCATTCTTAGCTCTCCTTGCAATTCTTTGGAACTCTGCATTCAAATGGGTTTACCTTTCCTTTTCTCCTTTGCCTTTCACTTCTCTTCTTTTCATAGCTATTTGCAAGGCCTCCTCAGACAATCATTTTCCCTTTTTGCATTTCTTTTTCTTGGGGATGGTCTTAATCACTGCCTCCTGTACAATGTCTCAAACCTCAGTCCATAGTTCTTCAGGCACTCTGTCTATCAGATCTAATCCCTTGAATCTATTTGTCATTTCCACTGTAAAATCATAAGGGATTTGATTTAGGTCATACCTCTATGGTCTAGTGGTTTTCCCTACTTTCTTCAATTTAAGTATGAATTTGGCAATAAGGAGTTCATGATCTGAGCCACAGTCAGCTTCCAGTCTTATTTTTCCTGACTGTGTAGAGCTTCTCCCTCTTTGGCTAAAAAGAATATAGTCAATCTGATTTCAGTATTCACCATCTGGGGATGTCCATGGGTAGAGTCTTCTCTTGTGTTCTTGGAAGAGGGTGCTTGCTATGACAAGTGTGTTCTCTTGGCAGAACTCTATTAACCTTTGCCCTGCTTAATTCAGTACTCCAAGGCCAAATTTGCCTGTTACTCCAGGTATTTCTTGACTTTCTACTTTTGCTTTCCTGTCCACTGTAATGAAAAGGACATCTTTTTGGAGTGTTAGTTCCTAAAGGGACTTTATTTAGGTCATACCTGAATGGTCTAGTGGTTTTCCCTACTTTCTTCAATTTAAGTCTGAATTTGGCAATAAGGAGTTCATGATCTGAGCCACAGTCAGCTCCTGGTCTTGTTTTTCCTGACTGTATAGAGCTTCTCCATCTTTGGGTGCAAAGAATATAATCAATCTGATTTTGGTGCTGACCATCTGGTGATGTCCATGTATAGAGTCTTCTCTTATGTTGTTGGAAGAGGGTGTTTGCTATGACTAGTGAGTTCTCTTGGCAAAGCTCGATTAGCCTTTGCCCTGCTTCATTTTGTATTCCATGGCCAAATTTACCTGTTACTCCAGGTATTTATAGACTTCCTATTTTGCATCCCAGTACCCTATAATGAAAAGGACATCTTTTTTGGGTGTTAGTTCTAAAAGGTCTTGTAGATCTTCATAGAACCATTCAACTTCAGCTTCCTCAGGATCAATGCAAAGAAATAGAGGAAAACAACAGAATGGGAAAGACTAGAGATCTCTTTAAGAAAATTAGAGATACCAAGGGAACATTTCATGCAAAGATGGGCTCGATAAAGGACAGAAATGGTATGGACCTAACAGAAGCAGAAGATATTAAGAAGAGGTGGCAAGAATATACAGAAGAACTGTACAAAAAGATCTTCATGATCCAGATAATCATGATGGTGTGATCACTCACCTAGAGCCAGACATCCTTGAATGTAAAGTCAAGTGAGCCTTAGAAAGCATCACTATGAACAAAGCGAGTGGAGGTGATGGAATTCCAGTTGAGCTATTTAAAATCCTGATAGATGATGCTGTGAAAGTGCTGCACTCAATATGCCAGCAAATTTGGGAAACTCAGCAGTGGCCACAGGACTGGAAAAGGTCAGTTTTCATTCCAATCCCAAAGAAAGGCAATGCCAAAGAATGCTCAAACTACCGCACAATTGCACTCATCTCATGCTAGTAAAGTAATGCTCAAAATTCTCCAAGCCAGGCTTCAGCAATACGTGAACTGTGAACTTACAGATGTTCAAGCTGGTTTTAGAAAAGGCAGAGGAATCAGAGATCAAATTGCCAACATCTGCTGGATCATCAAAAATGCAAGAGAGTTTCAGAAAAATATCTATTTCTGCTTTATTGACTACACCCAAGCCTTTGTGTGGATCACAATAAACTGTGGACAATTCTTTAAGAGATGGGAATATCAGACCACCTGACCTGCCTCTTGAGAAACCTATATGCAGGTCAGGAAGCAATAGTTAGAATTGGACATGGAACAACCAACTGGCTCCAAATAGGAAAAGGAGTATGTCAAGGCTGTATATTGTCACCCTGCTTATTTAACTTATATGCAGAGTACATCATGAGAAACGCTGGGCTGGAAGAAGCACAAGCTGGAATCAAGATTGACATTAGAAATATCTATAACGTCAGATATACAGATGACACCACCCTTATGGCAGAAAGTGAAGAGGAACTAAAAAGCCTCTTGATGATAGTGAAAGAGGAGAGTGAAAAAGTTTGCTTAAAGCTCAACATTCAGAAAACGAAGATCATGGCATCTGGTCCCATCACTTCATGGGAAATAGATGGGGAAACGGTAGAAACAGGGTCAGATTCTATTTTGGGGGAGCTCCAAAATCACTGAAGATGGTGATTGCAGCCATGAAATTAAAAGATGCTTACTCTTTGGAAGGAAAGTTATGACCAACCTAGACAGCATATTAAAAAGCAGAGATATTACTTTGCCAACAAAGGTCCATCTAGTCAAGGGTATGGTTTTTCCAGTGGTCATGTATGGATGTGAGAGTTGGACTGTGAAGAAAGCTGAGTGCCGAAGAATTGATGCTTTTGAACTGTGGTGTTGGAGAAGACTCTTAATAGTCCCTTGGACTGCGAGGAGATCCAACCAGTTCATCCTAAAGGAGACCAGTCCTGGGTGTTCATTGGAAGGACTGATGCTGAGGCTGAAACTCCAATACTTTGGCCACCTCATTAGAAGAGTTGACTCATTGGAAAAGACTCTGATGCTGGGAGGGAGTGAGGGCAGGAGAAGGGGATGACAGAGGATGAGATGGCTGGATGGCATCACTGACTCGATGGACATTGAGTTCGAGTGAACCCCAGGAGTTGGTGATGGACAGGGAGGCCTGGCGTGCTGTGATTCATAAGGTCGCAAAGAGTCGGACATGACTGAGCAACTGAACTGAGTTCCTAAAGGTCTTATAGGTCTTCATAGAACCTTTCAACTTCAGCATCACTGGTCAGGGCATAGACTTGGATTACTGTGATATTGAATGGTTTGCCTTGGAAATGAACAGAGATCATTATGTTGTTTTTGAGATTGCATCCAAGTACTGCATTTCAGAATCTTTTGGTGACTATGATGGCTACTCCATTTCTTCTAAGGGATTCTTGTCCACAGTAGGAGATATAATGGTCATCTGAGTTAAATTCACCCATTCCAGTCCATTTTAGTTCGATGATTCCTAAAATGTTGATGTTCACTCTTGCCATCTCCTGTTTGACCACTTCTAATTCGCATTGATTCATGGACCTAACATTCCAGGTTCCTAGGCAATATAGCTCTTTACAGCATCAGACTTTACCTCCATCACCAGTCATATCCACAACTGGGTGTTGTTTTTGTTTTGACTCCGTCTCTTCATTCTTTCTGGTGCTATTTCTCCACTCTTCTCCGGTAGCATGTTGGGCACCTACCAACCTGGGGAGTTCATCTTTCATTGTCCTATCTTTTTGCCTTTTCATACTGTTCATGGGGTTCTCAAGGCAAGAATACTGAAGTGGTTTGCCATTTCCTTCTCCAGTGGACCACATTTTGTCAGAACTCTCCACCAAGACCCATGCATCTTGAGTGACCCTACATAGCATGGCTCATAGTTTCATTGAGTTAGACAAGGCTGTGGTCCATGTGATTAGATTGGTTAGTTTTCTGTAATTTTGTTTTCAGTCTGTATTAACAATTTCCAGATGATAAAATTTTAAAATATCAATTTTAAAGAGGTTTTAAAGAAGTTAGTTATCATTCATAGAGTTCCCATAGTATGTTAAAAATAACTGAAAGCTTAAATGATAACAAGGACTAACTAGTCATCATTAATGAATGACACATGCAGGTGTACATATAACATGGAGGAGTGCATTGTAACAGTAGCTTGCTGTGATGTATATCCTAACAGAAAGTCTTTCTTTGAACATATAAACATATGTTTATACATACATTGTTGTTGTTGTTGCTTAGTCTCTCAATCATGTCCTACTCTTTGAGACTCCATAGACTGTTGCCCACCAGGCTCCTCTGTCCATGGGATTTTTCCAGGCAAGAATACTGGAGTGGGTTGCCATTTCCTTCTCCAGGGGATCTTCTCAACCCAGGGATCCAACTCATGTTTCCTGCATTAGCAGACATTGGCAGGCAGATTCTTTACCAATGAGCCACCATGGAAGCCCTTATACCTGCATAGATAAGTTTAAAAGTAAATGCATGGTAATTAAATGCATACACTTACACATATATCTACCATCATTTTTGAAATTAACATGGGTGAATCCTATTGAGGCAGAAAACACACATGTACCTTTGAAAGGAGTAGCTGCTCCTCAGTACTAGGTAACCACTTCTATGCAAGAATGAAGGCCCAATGGACAGATATTCTGACCTCCCAACAGGAACTGAAAATCTGAATTTTTTAAGCTTGAAAGCTTTTAATTTTTAAATGTCGGCTCCAATGTTTTAAAAATCCTATACCTGTCAATCAAAAGTACTTTAGTAATTTAGTATCCCAGCACACAGAGAAATATTTATGTTAAATTCACTATTAGAAATAGCTATGTTTCATCAACAAAATGAAGAGACAGTTTGCAGAATAGGAGAAAGTATTTGCTAAACCATATATCAGATAAGGATTGGTACCTAAAGTAAAAAGAATCATACAACTCAGTAACAAAAAGAAAAAGACCCACTTAAAAAATGGACAAAGGACCTGAAAAGAGATTTCATCAAAAAGGTTTAGAGATGGTCAACAGACACATGAAAATTTGCTCAACATCACTAACCATCAGGAAAATGCAAATTAAAACTACAATGAACTACCACCTCACACCTGTTTAGACATCTATCACTTAAAAAAAAAGATAATTGTTGGAAAGGATGTGGAGGAAAAGGGTCCCTGGTATACTGTTGGGAATGCAAATTGGTTACAGCTATTATGAAAATCAGTATGGTGATGTCTCAAAAAATTAAGAATTAAACTACCATATGATCAAGCAATTCCACTTCTGGATATTTATCAAAAGGAATTGAAATCAGAATCTCAAAGGAAAATATCTGCATTCCCATGTTCATTGAAGCTTTACAAGTATATCTTAATTTTTTAAAGTTTCCTTTACACCACTTTACTTCTACAAAAGACCTATGTTAGTACCTATTTTCACTAATAAAAAGAAATATAAAGCGGATTTTCACTTTTATGAAAAGAAAGCCAAATTAGTGACAAAGAAGGAGTGGAGCATCAGACAATAGTATGTAAAACTGTTCTAAAAATCTCGTTTCTAGAGATCTGTATTAGAAATAAATCTGCACACATAAGAAAATAATACATCTACAAGATTGTTTATTGTGGTATTATTCCTAATATCAAAAGATTAGAAACAACCTAAATGCCCAGCAATGGGCCACTGTTGAATAAAGTATAATATATCCACAAAGAATACCATGCAGCTGTGAAAATAATAAAGAAGGTGTCTATGAACCTATTAGAAAAGATCTTCAGGGAAAAAAGTAAGGAGGAAAAAATTTTGTTACAAGAAAGGGAGGAATAAAAATAGCATATCCACATGAATTTGCTGGGTTTTGGATATTTTTTCATAAATACTGAAATTAAAAGTTAGAAGGAGAGAAAGGAGAGAAGATGGATGAGGAATGAGTGAAAGTGAGATTCTCATTTCAATAATGTTTGACCTTTGAAACGTGGTATTAAATATTTTTGAATAATCTAATTTTATTAACTCTCAAACAAATAAAAGATATACATATAAACCACTGCTTGGTAATTCACCACTGCAAAGGCAACAGCAAAACAGACAAACTGCAAGTTCACAAATTTTCTTGATGCCATTAGCCAACTGTAGTCACAGAACTAATTAGCTTGAAATCTAAAGAGAGACAAGTGCTGGAGGGAGTAACAGGATGTGAACACGTGCTTACTTAGGACAGACAGAGACAGACAAAGGAAAGAAAGAATCTGCCCAGAGTGTCAACAAATTTGTAGAGAACTCGTTTAGGTTGAAAAGAGAGTTGTGGAGCAACTTAAGCCTTATTAAAGGCAAATGGTGTCCATTTCCATACATAAAAGCTATTTACTTCAGTTTCTAGTACTCTACATATGACTTCTAGTTGTCAACAAAAAAAATACAAAACATGAAAAAAAAAACAATAAAAATCAGTCAATTGTCAAGAGACTATACAATCAATAGAACCGTACTTACATATAGAACAGATATTAAAAATATCAGAGAATTTAAAATAACTATTATACCTATATTAAAATCTCTACTAGAAAAGATAAACATGAAATACCAGGTGGATAATTTTAACACTGAAGAAATGATAAAAAGAATCAAATGGAAATGATTAACTAGAATATAGAAAGAGAGATGAAAAATGACTTCAACAGTGACTTCAAGTAAACTTGACAGACTGAAGAAAGAATCAGTGACCTTCAAGTTATGTTAATAGAAGTTACTCAAACTGAATCACAAGAAAAAGTGTAAAAATAAAGGAACAGAATATCTAAGAACTGTGGGGTAATATCAAACAGCCTAATGTGTGTACAATTGGAATGTAAAAATGGTGAAAGATTAGTTGCTTTAGAGGCAAGAAAGCCCTCTCTCCACTGAATGACTTGTTGCCATTCAGTCGCTCAGTCCTGCCAAGCTCTCTGCAACCCCATGGTCTGCAGCACACCAAGCTGCCTGTCCTTCACTTTCTCCTGGAGTTTGCTCAGACTCATGTTCCATTGAGATGATGATGCTGTTCAATATTACACTGAAATTCTTAGCTTGTGCAATAAAGAAAGTAAAAGAAGTAAAATTCATACATATTTAAAGGGAAAACATAAAGCTATCTCTATAGACAGACAAGCTCCTAGAAATAATAAATGAGTTTAGCAGATTAGCAAGATACTAGGTCAATAAACAAAATAAATAGTATTTATATATCTGAGCAATAAACAATTGAAATACAAATTTTCTAAAAAAACTGCCTACTACAATAGCTCAAAAGAATGAAATTCTAAATACAAATCTAACAAAATATATTCAGAATCTGTATTCAGAAATCTTTATAAATCTATAAAGATTTACATCTCTATAAATCTATGTATTGGTTTTTTGTCTGTAAAACCTAAATAAATAAAAATATATATCATGTTAATAGTTAGAAGACTTGATAAGGATAAGGCAAGCGTCGATTCTTCCCAAAATTGATCTATAGGTTTAACGTGTCATTGTTTTTACTTACAAGTTTCTCAGGCAATACCGATGTGTGGACCAATTTGCCACTCCATAAAAATAAAAATATTAAAAAGCATTTAAATACATCCCATGCTTTTTAGGATGACGGCTATTTATCTTGACTACAGTTTCTCAAGTTGTTGTTCACTGGGCTTTATCAGCCTCTTCAAGTTTATTGTTAGGATCATCAGGCAAGAAAATACCACCTGCCATAGCCTCAGTGGTTTCCAAGAGTTCTAAATTTCTCTCATTATTTTGCTCACTGAGGAATTATCTTCAACAGTTGCGGGTAAGTTTATTTTCCAAATATGTTTACATTATTAAACATTTAAAAGGCAAAAAAAAATAGCCTGCAAATTCTAGAGTTATCAGGGTTTTTTTTTGTACTACCAAAGAATTCGCTGTGGAGGGAAATAGAACTAAAAATAGGAGTATGTTTGCAAATAAACATTTGAGTATAATTATAGCAGAAAGTTGAACAAATACGTGGGAAACATTTTGCATGTGTACAATCAAATTTAAATATACATGATCTCAGGGGACAAATTCATGTTCCTAAAATCCTAGTTAGTCATGCAAATCTTCTGGGACCCACCAAAAATATTTCCCTTCTAGTTGGTTATATCAGGAGATAGATGTCTGGCTCTAAGTCGTAGTTCTGCGACCTCCGTCAATATCATCATCCTCAGTTATTTTGGATGAATCTGCAGCACTGATGTCATGAGTACATGCTCATGCATGCTCAGTGTGTCTGACTCTTTGCAACCTATGGACTGTAACATGCGAGGCTCCTCTGTCCATGGACATTTTCAGTCAAGAATACTGGTGTTGCCATTTCCTACTCCAAGGGATCTTTCCAACCTAGGGATCAAAGCCATGTCTCTTAAGTCTCCTGCATTGGCAGGTGGATTTTTTTTTACTACAATGCCACCTGGGAAACCCAATGTAATGAGTGCACAATGCCAAAGTACTACATTTTGCAGATATTCACTATACATGAGTGTTCTACTTTCTGTGTTTTTGTGAAGAATTCAAAATAGTGTGACATGGAAAATGGAATTCTGCTAATTTGTCTGTATATGCAAAATCACGTTTACTCCTCCAAATCTTTCTTTCAGAGCTTCATGTAAGATTGATGCTCCTGGGCACATTGCCATGTCTATCCTGCAGCATTACATGACACCCAAACTTTTCTACTCAGCAAGCCATCTAATCTCCAAGGGTAGTGGGATCAACCTGAGAAGAAAAGCAATGCGCCATACTTTGGTGGCAGCTACCTGGTAACTTGTACAGCAACATCATTAAGATGCCCTAGTGAGTTATGACTAAATACATCAAATTAGCAAATCAACATACAGAATCCTCTAAATATATTCAACTTTCAAAGTGAGACAGGAATAAAACGAACCCTAAACACACACACACACACACACTGGTTGTAGCAAATATTATTTCCAGTATATTTTTAATGAAATAGGGAAAAGAGATTTTTGATATACTAAATCAAAATTCAAAAAGATGTGCACATCAAATATATTTATGACTATATATATATATATGAAAATGTGTTTTCCCTAATTGACAAATGACTTCATATCAGATATGCATTGCCCTCAACCAGCACTTCTGCTATAAATCAGAATGCAAACACCAATCAGGTAGTGTTGCTGTTCAGTCACTAAGTACTGTCTGACTCTTTGAGACCCCATGAACACCAGGCTTCCCTGTCCTTGACTTTATCCCAGAGTTTCCTTAAACTGATATTGAGTTGCTGATGCCATCCGCCATTTCATCCTCTGTCACCCCGCTAATAAGGTCGTACATTAGAGGTAAAATGAGAAGTCATCTATAAGTAGATAGATGGGAAATAACTAAAAACTATAAAAGGAAGATATCTATGCTGATTAAAATGTGTTTTCTGTTCTATGTATACTAAAAGCTTTAATTTTATCATTTGTCTTTATTTCATTTTAGCCCTTTTCTTTCTTTGCCTCCCTTAAAAACTAAAAAAGCCCTCCCTTTTGCCATTCTTTTGTAAAAGTGCCTTCATTATTAATTCCAAAAATGTAATTCCCTTTGTTCCCTTGTCTTATATGTTTCCTCCAACTCTTCACTGCTTTGCTCAAGGCTGACCTGTGCTCAGTGTCAGATTTTTCTCCAAGCATTGCACCTGCCCTGATTATACCTGACTTCTATCCCAAGGGCTTTTTCCTGGGGACCTCAGGTCCCTCTCCAGCTGAAGCTGGACTACTGAAGATAAGGGCAGGCCATTAAGATGGGGATGGGGGAGTACTCATTTGCTTTTCTTGCATCACATCTCAACAACTAAGGGCATTTACTTTGTAGCTGCCCATATCTTCTTGTTTTTTACCCTTCTCTTGGTTTCACAAAGTGCCACTTAGCTATGCCTTGGACACCTCAGGAACTGCTCACAAACGTCCAACCAATTTGTTCCTATGTCACTGTTCTGAGCTACCCATGCTGCAAACTGCCAATGTGCCCTTCCTTTCATCTGGCATTCCTCAACAGTGATCTGAGCCCTCTTCTTTCAAAGCATCTTCCCATGGGACAAAGACCAGACAATTCCTCATAGTCATCAACTCAGACTGCTGAGTCTTCTGTCTTCAAACTCATGTCAAGCTCTATCACACCTACATCTGCAAAAAGTCAAGAGTATTAGGACTCATTTGACAATCCCTGCCACTAGTTATTATTAGCATGTTCAGGATAAAATGAAAATAGTGACACATTTTTTATTTCAAACAGTATGAAGTTGACGTATGTCTCCCTATTCCTCCTCAAGTACAGCTAAACCCTTAAGTGTTATATATAAGAAGACACTGAAAAGTAGGGAAAAAAGGCAAACTGGCTAGGGAACTTAGGACTCAAGACATGGTAGTTGTTCCCTACATTTTCTTTCTACTTCCTTTATATCCCAGACTGGCTACTGGAGAAGCTTGTAACATGGTATAGCTACTTTGGAAAAAGTTCTGGCAGTTTTTTATAAAACTACATGTATGCCTACTTTATGGCACATCAATTCCAATATTCCACATTTATGCAAATTAAATTAAATCATATATTCACAAGGGACATAACACTCATAGTAGTTTTATTCATAACAACCAAAAACTTGAAACTGCCCATGTGTCCATGAACAGAAGAATGAACTAACTGTGATTTACTTTACACTCTCAATACATGAAACAGTATGGATAGATCTTAAAGATGTCATGCTGAGTTGATGAAGCTAGACACAAGAGTAGACAAAGTAGTTTCTATTTATATGGAATATTAGAACAAGAAAAGTTTCTGTGGCAAAAACAAATCTTAATTCTTGTTGTACCTGAGGAATGGGACAGAAATTGGCATAATGAAAATTTCTGATATAATTAAACTATTGTATAATTTGAGTGGATTGTGTTTCATAGGTATATGTATTTGTCAAATTTCAGCAGATTTAATTGTTCATTTCATTATATGTAAATTTTACATCAGAAGTAAAGAACTGTAAGGAAATATTAGACTCTAGCTAATGGTACCAATGTTGAAGTATTTAGAAGGAAGTGCAACTAACACTTGTAATTTACTTTTAAATGCATTAAAATATATGATGGTTGGATGGATGAATAAATCTATGATAAGCAAGCCTTGTTAAATGATAATAGCAGAATTAGGTGGTGAGTTTTACTCACTGTAAACTTCTTCCACTTTGCTTTATGTTTGAAATTTTTGTTGGGTGAGAAATTGACCATATATATGTGTACGAGTGGTTGTCTTTCAAGACTTTTTATTCTGTTATTTATTTATTCTTCGGTTAATACCACACTATCTTACTTACTCTAGCTTTATATTAAATTCTTCAAGATCATCTTCACTACTTTCAGCCATTGCCTCAACTATAAATTTTAGAATCATATTGTCAATTTCTACAATAGTTTCTGTGAGATTTTGATGGGATGGAATTGAATCTCTGGATCAATTTGGGGGAAATTAATTTTAATTTGTGAACATACTCTGTTCCTCTATTTCTTTAATATCTCTCAATAATGTTCTGAAGATTTTAGTATAGAAATATTGAATCTCTTCTTGGTATGTTTTCTTAGGTACTAGAATTTTTAATTCTTTTGAAATGCTATGTTATTTCACTTTTGTAGCATAGTACTTCCCTCTTATCTGCAGAGGACTTGTTACAAAACCCTAGTGGATGCCTGAAACTACAGATAGTAGCAAACCATTCACATACCATGATTTTTCCTATACATACATACCTACAATAGAGTTTAATTTGAAAATTAGGCACAGTAAGAAATTAACAACAATAATAATAAAATAAAAAATATGTGAATGTAGTCTCCCCCTCTCTCTCTGAATATTTTACTGTGCAATTTAATGCTTTTTTCATTGTAACTAAGCACTTACCATGCTCTGTGGCCATAAATTTGCAGTTCGAGATGTGACAGTAGCAAAACTAACATGAATTTCTTTTTTCTTCTTCACAGTTTCACAAATGAAAAACTCATTCTTACCATAAATCTTAGCAACCACAGCACACATTTTTTTCTTTCTTTTCTAAAGACCCCAAATAGCCAAAGCAATCTTTTTTTTTTTTCAAAGCAGTCTTGAGAAAGCAAAGATTGACTTCAGAGCATACTGCAAAGCTGCAGTCATCAAAACAGTATGGTACTGGCACAAAAACAGAAATATAGATTCAAATTGAACCAGACAGAAAGTCCAGAGATAAATCCATATATCTATGGTCAACTAAACTATGACAAAGGAGGCAAAAATATACAATGGAGAAAAGATTGTCACTTCAATTAGTGGTGCTGGGAAAAATGAGTAGATACATGTAAAAGAATAAAATTAGAACACCACACACAAAAACTCAAAATGGTTTAAAGCTCTAAATATAAAGCCAGACATAATAAAACTCTTCAGTTCAGTTCAGTTCAGTCTTTCAGTCGTGTCTGACTCTTTGCGACCCCATGAATTGCAGCACACCAGGCCTCCCTGTCCATCACCAACTCCCAGAGTTCACTCAGACTCACGTCCATCGAGTCCGTGATGCCATCCAGCCATCTCATCCTCTGTCAATCCCTTCTCCTCCTGTCCCCAATCCCTCCCAGCATCAGAGTCTTTTCCAATGAGTTAACTCTTCACATGAGGTGGCCAAAGTACTGGAGTTTCAGCTTTAGTTTCATCTCTTCCAAAGAACACCCAGGCCTGATCTCTTTTAGGATGGACTGGTTGGATCTCCTTGCAGTCCAAGGGACTCTCAAGAGTCTTCTCCAATACCACAGTTCAAAAGCATCAATTCTTCGGCACTCAGCTTTCTTCACAGTTCAACTCTCACATCTATACATGACTACTGGAAAAACCATAGCCTTGACTAGACGAACCTTTGTTGGCAAAGTAATGTCTCTGCTTTTGAATATGCTATCTGGGTTGGTCATAACTTTCCTTCTAAGGAGTAAGCATCTTTTAATTTCATGGCTGCAGTCACCATCTGCAGTGATTTTGGAGCCCAAAAAATAAAGTCTGACACTGTTTCCCTATCTATTTCCCATGAAGTGATGGGACCAGTTGCCATGATCTTTGTTTTCTGAATGTTGAGCTTTAAGCCCACTTTTTCACTCTCCACTTTCACTTTCATCAAGAGGCTTTTTAGTTCCTCTTCACTTTCTGCCATAAGGGTGGTGTCATCGGCATATCTGAGGTTATTGATATTTCTCCCGGCAATCTTGATTCCAGCTTGTGCTTCTTCCAGCCCACCGTTTCTCGTGATGTACTCTGCATATAAGTTATATAAGCAGGGTGACAATATACAGCCTTGACGTACTCTGTTCCATGTCCAGTTCTAACTGTTGCTTCCTGACCTGCATATAGGTTTCTCAAGAGACAGGTCAGGCGGTCTGGTATTCCCATCTCTTTCAGAATTTTCCACAGTTTATTGTGATCCACACAGTCAAAGGCTTTGGCATAGTCAATAAAGCAGAAATAGATGTTTTTCTGGAACTCCCTTGCTTTTTCCATGATCCAATGGATGTTGGCAATTTGATCTCTGGTTCCTCTGCCTTTTCTAAAACCAGCTTGAACATCTGGAAGTTCACAGTTCATGTATTGCTGAAGCCTGGCTTGGAGAATTTTGAGCATTACTTTACTAGCATGTGAGATGAGCGCAATTGTAAACTCTTAGAGGAAAACATATGCTGAACACTCTTTAATGTAAAACACAGCAATATTTTCTGATCCACCTCTTTGGTTTAGTAGCGAAGTCATGTCCTCCTCTTGCTGCCCTGTGGACTGTAGCCTGCAAGGCTCTTTTGTCCGTGGGATTTTCCAGGGGAGTGGGTTGCCATTTTCTTCTCCAGGGGATCTTCTTGACCCAGGAATAGAATCTGTATCCTGCACTGCAGGCAGATTCTTTACTGCTGAGCCACCAGGGAATTCCATATATATATATATATATATATATATATATATATATATACACGATGTGTGTGTGTGTGTGTGTGTGTGTGTGTGTGTGTGTGTGTGTGTGTGTATGTAGTTGTGTTAAGCCTTGGAAACCCAGCATGCATGTCATACCTACAGTACATCTCAATTTGGACAAGTCACGTTCAAGTGCTTTGCTTCAGTGGGACTGGTGACTGGTGGCTCCCATGCAAGGCTTTAGACCTGGCCCATACTGTCCCTTCTGCTAGAATTGCCCCCCTGCATAGCCATGCCCACTTCACTCACTCCTGCCTCAGAAGTCTGGGATGCTTCCCTATCAGATGCCATGTCATGGTGTTCCATCCAGGTGGGAGAGTCGTATCTACAGGGTCATGTCACCCTCACAGGGGCCTCTCCTACAGGACCTCACCAGGCCACGCCTCCTCTGCAGGGTCTCTTTCATGCTCTACACAGAGAAAGTGCTGAGGAAATGTGTGCTGAAGTGAAATGACAGTATGTTTTCTGAGCTTGGCTTAGGATGGCTCCTTCTTTGACAAAGGAAAGTCAAGGCAGTGGCTGGATGGGGTGGTGGCAGTGGGCAGGGGAGTGTTTCATACAGGTTTCCTAGGCTTAGCTTTTTCTCATTAGTAAGTTGTCTTTTCTCCCCACAAAAGACAAACAACTTTGTTAATGTTTTTTAAAATTCAAATGCATCATGTCCATTTGGAGAGAACATATTGAGTTGTGAACTGACCACATTTTTACTGAAACAGTTTTATTCTGGGCATCATTAGTGGGAACCAAGCTGGTGATCACATAGGGCACAAAGTACACAAGGAAGGTGCCTATGAAGATGCTGATCTTCTTGGTGGCTCGCTCCCACCACCTCTTCTGCTCCTCCAGACAGCAGTCCCACACACTACACACAAGAGAGGGAGAAGGTGAGTCACGGGGCAGGTCTGCCAGTTACAGGGACTTACTGTCGTGAATGCTGAATAATGAAAATAAAAATAAATAAATGGGGCTGAGTTAAACTTAAGAGCTTTTGCACAGCAAAGAAAACAATAAGCAAAATGGAAAATGAGCCTACAGAATGGGAGAAAATATTTGCAAATGAAATGATTATGAAATGATAAGGGATTCAGATCAGATCAGATCACTCAGTTGTGTCCGACTCTTTGCGACCCCATGAATCGCAGCACGCCAGGCCTCCCTGTCCATCACCAACTCCCGGAGTTCACTGAGACTCACGTCCATCGAGTCAGTGATGCCATCCAGCCATCTCATCCTCTGTCGTCCCCTTCTCCTCTTGCCCCCAATCCCTCCCAGCCTCAGAGTCTTTTCCAATGAGTCAACTCTTCGCATGATGTGGCCAAAGTACTGGAGTTTCAGCTTTAGCATCATTCCTTCCAAAGAAATCCCAGGGCTGATCTCCTTCAGAATGGACTGGTTGGATCTCCTTGAGTGGATTAATCACCCAAATATACAAATGACTCTTGCAGTTCAATATAAAAACAACAACAACCAACAAAAACCCAATTTAAGAAATGGACTGAAGATCTATATAATCTTTTCTCCAAACAAGACATGGAGAAGGTGAAAAAAGCATATGAAAAGATGCACAGCACCATTAATTACTAGAGAAATGCAAATCAAAACTACAATGAGGTATCACCACATAACAGTCAGAAGGTCTATCATCAAAAAATGTACAAACATAAATTCTGGAGGAGGTGTGCAGGAAAGGGAACCCTCCAACACTATTGGTGGGGCTGTAAATTCAGTTCAGTCACTAAGTCATGTCTGACTCTTTGTGACCCCATGGACTGCAGCATGCCAGGCTGCCCTGTCCATCACCAACTCCTGGAGCTTGCTCAAATTCACTTCCATCGAATCAGTGATGCCATCCAACCATCTCATCCTCTGTATTCCCCTTCTCCTCCTGCCTTCAATCTTGCCCAGCGTCAGGGTCTTTTCCAATGAGTCAGTGTGCATCAGGTGGCCAAAGTATTGGAGTTTCAGCTTCAGCATCAGTCCTTCCAGTGAATATTAAGGACTGATTTCCTTTAGGATGGATGGAATGGTTTGATCTCCTTGCAGTCCAAGGGACTCTCAAGAGTCTTCTCCAATACCACACTTCAAAAGCATCAATTCTTTGGCGCTCAGCTTTCTTTATAGTCCAACTCTCACATCCATACATGACCACTGGAAAAACCACAGCTTTGACTAGATGGACATTTGTTGGCAAAGTAATGTCTCTGCTTTTTAATATTCTTAGAGCCATCACAACTGGTGTTATTTCTTCTTTAAATTTATGGAAGAATTGATCAGTGAAGACATCTAGGTCAAAAGATTTGCCTGTGGTAAGATTTAAGTTGCAGATTCAATAGTATTACTATATCTGCTGCTTCTGCTTATTTGCTTCAGTCATGTCTGACTCTGTGCAACCCCATGGACTGCAGCCTGCCAGGCTCCTTTGTCCATGGAATTCTCCAGGCAAGAGTACCGTAGTGGACTGCCACTTCCTACTCCAGGGGATCTTCCCAACCCAGGGATTGAACCCAGGTCTCCTGCATTGCAGGCAGATTCTTTACCACTGAGCCATATCTAGGACTATTTCTATGTTCTATTTCATCTTTTGCCGGGTTGAATATGTTTTGAAATTTTTCTGATTAATGTAATTCAGAACCTCAATCTTATTGCCATAAAGTAGCTCTATGTCTTCTGTTTTGCAAAGTCAAACAGCCTGTAATGATGTCTTATTTTAATTCCTGACATTTATTTATGACTGCTCTCCTTTTTATTAATCAAACTTACCAAGAGTTTATCAACAATTTCTTTTTTCATTTTAAAGATACAGCATGTGCTCATATATTTCCAAAATCTAGTTGAATGTATATAAGAAATATATGTCTTCATACCCAGAATTATGAAATCCCCAAGTATTCATATTCATAAGAACAACAGAGTTTAAAAAAAACACTAAAAATGAAACAAATCAAAATCCCTTTTTTAACACTGAGCACTTAAATAGAGAATAGTAGAAGGCATTATGGTAAGGGAAAAAGCTAGACAGAATACTTATTTGAAATTAATGTGTTTTCATGCAATAAGGGATGATAATTAATAAAAATTCTTTCTTGCAAGTTGTCCAGTTGTCCCTCTGTGCTTCATCTGAGATGAAGTAGACTGGCCAGAGAAGTATAAAAATGATGAAGTAGTCTTCTCTTGAAACCAATCACTAAACTTTGGTGAGGAAATTGAAAAATACACATATACCCCAATGTTCACTGCAGCACTATTTACAATAGCTAGTACAGAGAAGCAATCTAGATGCCCGTAGACAGATGAATGGCTAAAGAAGCTGTGGTACACATATACAATGGAGTATTACTTAGCCATAAAAAGGAATGTGTTTGAGTCCGTTCTAATGAGGTGGATGAGACCAGAGCCTATTATACAGAGTGAAGTAAGTCAGAAAGAGAAAAACAAATATCATATATTAACACATATATATGGAAATACAGAAAGATGGTACTGATGAACCTATCTGCAGGGCAGCAATGGAGACACAGACAGAGAGAACAGACTTATGGACATGGGGTGCAGGGAGGAAGGAGAGAGTGGGATGTATGGAGAGAGTAACGGGGAAACATATATATTACCATAGCTAATGGGAATTTGCTGTGTGACTCAGGGAAATTGCTCTGTAACAACCTAGAGGGCGTGGGATGGGGAGGGAGGTGGGAGGGAAGTTCAAGAGGGAGAAGACATAGGTATACCTGTGGCTGATTCATGGTGACATTTGGCTGAAACAAACACAATATTGTAAAACAATTATACTTCAATTAATAATAAATTTAATTGTTAAAAAGTAAACTTTGGTGAGGATGATGAGGGAAATCTGTAAATTCCCTTGGAAGCATTTAAGAGCAGAAAGTTTTCTCACTGCTGTATCTATGTAGAAGCTGGGAGTACTGGATTGAAATAGATGACTTAAGGTTTCCTCTATTTTGATTCATTCATAATACTGAGAATAAAATTCAACTTAAGATATTGAGACTTTTGGATTGATTTCAACTCATGTACATTGAACTTCAGTTGTGAAATTGCCTTGAGAAATTAAAAACTCTATTAATGAATTATTGCCTGTTAGGCAAACATATCAAAATACTATTAAAAAGCTCATGAACATGCATAGCAGGAATAGGAACTTTTAACATATCTTGTATAATCAATATATATATGTGTGTGTATATGTATATCTATCCATGTATATATCCATATGCCCTTCCATTAAAAATAAAAACTAGTGTCATTAAAGAAAAACTATTTCCTGATAAAACTACCCATTGACTGCTTTGCCAGACAAATGCTACTCAGAAATTGACACATTTCAGTCTATCTATATGTACAGTGTGTCCCATATCACAGTGCTAACATGGGCATCTTAACTTTAAATGAGACAAAACAAACAGAAAATTAACACTGGTGGGAACCCTCTGCCACTCAATTTGTATTGGGTTTAACACCTTCTTATTTTATATATCCTTTCACATAAACAGTTTTATATTAGCCCCTGATATCGTGCCTTCCAACAATTCAGTGTTGAGCTGTTTAAAAGCACTAATTAGCAGCTTTAATATAGAACACATATATTAGAAAAATCTTGCAAATCTAGAATACCCTTTGGGCCTTGCCATTTGTGTGTGAAATAATTCAATAAAAAAATATACTATATTGTTAATCATAGACCTTCCAGGAATATAATCAATCACACAAGAAATATAAACTGTACGTTTATAAACAAAAGAAGAAAAATGATAACTCCATTTAAGTTGAGCACAGGAATCATCACAATGAGCAGATGCATTTATAAAACTAAGCACACTTCATAATAACGATAAAAAATATTACAACTGTATATACATATAAATGACATACATGCATTGCATTCAATTTTAGCATAAATGGCAACACATTTATTAAATTAACACTTCATCTATTTTTTCCTATCACTTCCAACAATACCAAATCCATATCTACTTATATATTAACTTTAACAGAAAATAAATAATCTTCAAGTATTTTACAAATAAAGAAATATTTAACATTCAGTGGATTCCAGGAACACATTTTTCTATTATCTGGAATGCTGACATAGCCTAATTATTTCTTTTTAAGCAACATTATAATAGCTTATCCATCTATAATTTCAAGGAATATTTTGCTTCTCTCCAACTTTCACATACCTTGATCAGATAGTTCTAGTTAATATTTCTAGTACATGTAAATAATTATATCCTTGAGTGCTTTAAAATTACACTAATTCCTACACCATTAAGGAAGGAAAATGTTTCTAGTTTTTGATGCATTATGAGTGGGAGATATTAATTTCTAGATGAAATTATGCACAAGCAGGGGAAAAGCTTTGTACCGTGATAACATTTAAACAAAAAATGTTAAGTATCTCAGGAATTATGGATGATTAAAAGCAAATAGGACAACACGATCATATTGTATTTGGATTGTTGGACCCTCTCCCATTTCTGCAAACTTCTAGACCCCGAAGCAAAAAGCATCTTTATATTTTAAAATTGTTTAACTATCAGAATAGTTGGCTTAAACAGTAGCAAACACTCAAAATCAAGGAAATGACATACTTCAGTAAATATGTTTATGTTGTGTAATATAAACGAATTATAAAGAGTAGAATAACCTTTTTTGTTTTCATTTGCTAATATGAAAGTATTTTGTTTTCATTTGTCATTTGCACAAACTGCCACTAAGCGATGTGATTTCTAAAGGTAGTTTTGAAAACTTGAAGGAAATTAACTCATACCAAGTTATATGTATTATTTACTAGTATAGTACTAATAGTACTTTACTATTTTAGGTAAATAGCTTTTTAAAATTATACTGAGATGATGAAATTGCCCCTTTTGAGGTAGAAATTTCCACATAATGGGTAATTTCAATTCGTTCCAGCTTTATCCCACTAGTAGAAACAGATGTAGTCAAGACCTCACATATTTGCTATGAATATATTTTAATGTATTTTCTCCAAAGGAATAAAACTGGCTGACACATAAGTTTATTTCTCCCCTCATTCCTTCATGTTTTATAATGTAGAGTAGTGAATATTTTATGAAGTACATAATGTGCATTCAGTGTACTTCGTGGGCTTCCCAGGTGGTGCCAGTGGTAAAGAACCCACCTGCCTGTGCAGGAGACATAAGAGATGCTGGTTCTATCCCTGGGTCGGGAAGATCCCTGGAGGAGGATATGGCAACCCACCCCAGTATTCTTGCCTGGAGAATCCCATGGACAGAGGAGCCTGGCAGGCTACGGTGCATAGGGTTGCAAAGAGTCAGACACAACTGAGGCATCTTATCATGCACACACAATGTACTTCACCTACGATGTTTCACTAAAAGTACTGAGCACTGGTTTGGGCAGGGGGAGGGGGGCTTCCATGACACTGATGAGCAATTTCACACAGACTAGGAGTATATTTAAAGATAGTGAAGACTTTTAGGAGACAGGTTCTCTGTTTCTGGGGAATATGGAGCTATACTTCTTTCACGATCTGTTGACAGGTGACACTGTCTCTTAGGAAACACTTTCTGCCTATCATGATAGAATTGGAGTAAGACTGTAAGAGTTTAAGTCAAAAACAAAAGAGAAAGTTTGCAGTTCTTTATAAGCCTGTGATGTTGAATTATAGAACTATTACGTTCATTTCTTAGGACTGCAATAACCAAGTAACACAGAGAAATTTACCATCTCATTGTTGTGGAGATCAGAAGTCCAAACTGGAGTGTCAGTGAGCCTTGCTCCCTCTGCGATCTAGAGGGTAGAATCCCTCCTGGTGTCCTTGTAGCCTCTGGTGGTGGCCACTGATCCTTGGTCTTCATTAGTTTGTAACAATGTAATTACTCTCTCTCTCTCTCTGGAGTCACATAGTAGTTTTCCCTGTATGTCTTCACATCATTTTCCTATAAGGCCACTGGGCATATTGAATTAAGAGCCCACTCAACCCCAGCATGACCTTATCTTCATTAATTACATCTGTAACAATCCTACTTCCAAAGAAAGTCACATTCTGAGAACTGGGAGTTAGGATCTTAGCTTCTTGCATAGTGGCTTAGGTGGTAAAGAATTTTCCTGCAATGTAGGCGACCCAGGTTCAATCTCTGGGTTGAGAAGATCCCCTGGAAAAGGGAATAGCAACCCACTCCAGTATTCTTGCCTGGGAAATACCATGGAGAGAGGAACCTAGTGGGTTACAGACCACGGGATCGCAAAGAATTGGACAATACTGAGCAACTAACACACACCTACCATGGGGACACATTCAACCCACAGCACCATGATTCAGTTCAGTTCAGTCTCTCAGTCATCTCTGATTCTTTGCAACCCCATGGACTACAGCACACCAGGCCTCCCTGTCCATCACCAACTCCCGAAGTTTACTCAAATTCATGTCCATTGAGTCAGTGATGCCATCCAACCATCTCATCCTCTGTCGTCACCACAACCATAGTTAATATCAGATGAAACCTAAATGGGAAGACTCAGGCCTCAATTGCTAGCCAGAATTATTCTCTGGATCATCTCCTCTCTTCCTGGAAGAGTTCCATTGCCTAGAGATGGAAGGCACTTTTCACATCACAGAGGGAGGCACTTTCCTGCTTTAAATATCAATCAGGTGGAAGAAGAAAGAATAGAGCAGAGAGGATAGCTTTGTTAAGAATCACTCATGGTCCCCAGTGTATCTACAAACCTTTCGTCTGTAACGACTATCATTTTGGAGGAATTAAATTGTACTGCCAGACAGAAAAAGTAAGAAAAGAACCACCCTCTCTCTTGCGGTGGTTAAAGGTTATGTTCTAAAAAATTCTTTTGGAGGGACTTCCCTGGTGGTCCACGGGCTGAAACTCCATGTTCCCAATACAGGGGTCTGGGGTTCCATCTCTGGATGGGGAACTAGATCCTGCATGCCACAACTAAGAGTTTGCATGCCTTAACTAAAGAATCCACATGTCCCAACTAAGACCCGGTGCAGTCAAATAAATAAATATGTTAAAGAAAAATTAAAAATTGGTTTGGAGAACTATTCCATCAGTCCACTAGGGGTGGCTTGCTTTCTGTCAACTTTACCCTGTGGAGGTCACTAATCTCCAGTCATTAACATTCTCCAATTCAGCAACAGAGGAAAAAAAAAAAAAAAAAAATAGTAGGGAAAGAAAAAAAAAAACACCGTGAAGAAAGGGTTCGAAAACAATTGTGTTGGGGGTGGGGGTAGATTTGCATTACTTCCCACTTCAGCCTTTGTCTTCAAAGTCCTTTCTGCAGAGTATTAAATGGTGTTTGGCTTTTCCCCATTTCTGTTTTTCTCCTTTTAGAGGGGAGAAGTCAATGAGATTTTTGAAAAGGCTCAGAATAGAGAGGTCACTTTTGAACAAATGACATGTAAGGCAAGATAAATTTACATTTTTCGGACCTCATGGAAAAACAAGGCCAGCTTTGTCTGGGATTCTCTGACAAGTCATTGAAGGTAAGCATCAACTGCCCACTGGTCGTGGTGGAGCCAAACCCAGAGAAACATGAGCTAAAACGAGTTTCTCTGTGACCGTAGGTTGATCATCCCCAACTTCCCACAAAGGCCTTTCATTCCCATCTGGAGTGAATATAGGATAACCTAGATGGGCCAGCCCCTCAGTCACCAAGCAAAACTCTTGACATTTGCCTAATTATCTTTTCTCATCATCAGTCATTTCTTGAAGTCTCAGCTTCATTCAGATGCCAGGTATTTCCGAAATTAATCATGTCACTGAAAGCGGCATCTTTTCATGTAAATGGACTTTATTATCTAGATCAGAACACCCCCCCCCTCCTTTGAGCAGTGAAAGCCCATTTGTAGAGAAAGTGTCTGAAATCTGACATGCTGCCTTCCCAAGAAAGATTCTTACTGTTGACCTCCCAGCAAGCACCAAGCATCAGTCACTGTGAGCTTGTGAGTGTGAGCATGTGTGTGTGCGTGCATGTGTGTGTGCTTGTGTGTGTAGCTAAGAGCCTGGGGCTGGCTGCATGCTAATTTGCCCCATTGTTTCAGGGTGACTGCCTTTCCAGTATTTAGGAACAAAGCCTTTTTACATAAGCCCCTACATACAATTATTTTATACTTACTTCAAGGACTATCATCCTATCTTCATTGAAACTATAGTAGGGACACGCCAGAGTTTCTTTGTCTCCTTGTAAGGCTGCAGATTACAGACAGGGCAGATACCATCACACTCCCCTTTCATTTGAAAGCATTTTTTAAATGTTTGAGGACCCTGCACTTCTTCTACACGTGACTTTGCTCAGCCTTTTTGAATTCAGAAAGAGGAGGAGGAAAATGCCTCTAAGAATTTGGTTAAGTGCCATCAAATTCAATTTTCAGGTGTACAACATTTAAACCTAAAGAATGGGGGAAATGAGGAATAGAAAGCAAGAAATTCCTACTTGTAGAAGTATCACCAAACTGTAACATGGTCTCTAAAAGGGTTACATACTCAGCTTCACAGCACTGGCTAGGATGTTATCTAATTAGCAAGTAAGAATGCCTGACGACCAACCAAGTCCAGTAAGGCCCCTCCTGTGTGTATAGTGACACGTGGGGAAAGTTCTTCCTACATCTCAGAGTCACTTTTCTTTTGTCCTGTTCTTTAACAACCCAGTGTTAATGATGGGGTATTTTTCCTCTGGGAGGAGTACTGAAGAGATATTAATTACCTGCAACCCTCCTCTTTTGTGGAAATAAAATTAATGTTGTGACATAAACTGACAAAAACCAGGAAATTAAAAGTTAAGGCTGACACTCCTTCATGATGTTTTCCCTTTTTTGGTCATTGCAAAATGAATATAGAGAGGATAATATGCCAGAGGAAAGACTGGATCATGGAGTTCATCAAGAAAGAGGAAAAAATCATTTTTTAAAATCTCTTTGGCTCTCTTCAACACCAACTTGCTTTTGTCTGACAAACAGAAGTAAATTTTTTAAAAAACAAACTTGTTTCACAATTTGCTAGGGTTTGGAACCTGACCTGATCCCAAGCTGTATAGTTACATCTGGGTGGTCAGGTAACCAAGGGTAAAATTTTCAGTTCGTATTGTCCTAAGAAATAGATTTTAAAAACACTGGTTAGTGGATAAGAATGGTCTTTCTAAAGACATCTCACATGATTTCCCATTGATAACTGCTGTTTCCTTTGACAGATATGTTACAGTATGTTTAAGTCTTTCTAAGTTCAACATTACAGATCATGTAGTAGGGATTGTGTGTTTTCAAATCTGTTAGTGCCAATTTCACACTTTATTTAGGTTTCCTTAGTGTCTATCGATTATTTTAAAAGTATCTTACTTTAAAAGGTAAAAACTATCATGCATAAAATAAACTATAAGGATATATTGTACAAGACAGGGAAATTAGCCAATATTTTATAATAACTATAAATGAGGTATAACTTTAGACTGTGAACCTCTATATTATACACCCATAACTTATATTAGTGTATTTCAACTATGCTTCAATAAAAAAAATTTCACTTTTGCTCACCCACTTCATTTTCCTTAGCCTGAAGTCTTTCTGAAACCAAGGGAAAACAGAACCGCCTCTTCATAGTCTTCAAAAAAGCTAAGCAATACTTTTTTCATCATTTTGAACAGCTAGATACTCAAGAAAGTTAAGGATGTCCTAAATTGGAATTGGTAGAAAGCACAGATGGTCTTGAAAATACAGTTTTGGAGTGTTGCATCAACATCCAAAGTCCTATAGGAAAAACAAATGCAAAAATCAACTTTTGAGAGGCTGTATTTAAGAAAGGACTCAACCCCTCCATTCTTTTGTAGCGTTTGAAGATTAGCCAAAAGAGAGAAAAGGGAGTGTAAATTCTAGGATGAATCTCTAGGCTATAGGCCAGAAACTGTGAACATTCATCTTTCCCCCACCCCCTTTTCTGAGAAGAATGTTTCTGGGGAAGAAGTTCCATGAGGGGCTTGTACTTCTAAGGACTTTCCTGAACTTTACCTTCCTCTTCGCATCTGCCTTCAGTCATATTAATCTTGGGTTCCTGTCATCTTTTGGCTGCCCTCTCACAAATGCAAACAACTCATTCTGGTGCATAGGAATGCCCTGTTTCGCCATCTTTTCTATTTGGATATATCATTTCCACTTTATCTTACTTTGCAGCAACAACACCACCTCCTGGGTCACTCATGATTTCCATAGTTGTCTGCACAACATAGGAGAAAATTGCTAAGCCTCAAAAAGAATTGTTAACTGTAATAATTAGATTATGACTTTCTTGAAGACAAGCTTCTCAAATTCAATGGCAATTCTTACAAAATCAAAGGGCAGGCCACATGGTCTTACAAAGGATACCTTTATGATGGATGAATTTATTCAAATAGAAAAAAAATGACACGACAAACAAATGTAGCATGGTATCCTAGAGGGGACCTTAGAAAAGCAAAAGTACATTAGAGGAAAACTGAATAAAATGTGAAATTGGCACTAACAACCTAGAAAACAAAATCTTTGTTATGTTATCTATAATATTAAACCTAGTAGTACTTATAAAAATTTTTTAAATTTCTGTCAAGGAAAACAACAATTGTCAGTAGGGAAATTATGTGAAATGTCTACAAGAGACTATCCTTGGCCACTAAACAATGGTTTGTATTTATTTTTTAAGATAATAAGAGCTGAAAATGTTTTCCTTGTTTTCCTGACCACACACATGTATTAATAGATACACAGGGATCAGGTCAGGACTCAAACCCTAGCAAATGGTCAATTGCTTTTTTAAAAAAATTTTCTTATATTTGTGAGACTCAAACCCAAGACTGATGGGAAAGGTGGGTTGTGTTTTAATGGAAGTGGCATACCTAGGACTTTGGGGAGTTAGCAACATTCTGGATAAGAGGGTGTAGGAGGGTCTTTGACAGCAGGTGCAAATCATCTAATGGTAATTATCAAGGGGGGCTGTCAGAAGACAGGGATCAAAGCAGAGTTTAGCTTTGATATCAGTTAAATTAGTCATCAGGAATTCCAAAATTATTCTGATTTGAAGTCTTTTTCCTGGACTGAGTTGTTGGTTTTTTTTTTTTTTGTCTTTTGTTTGTTTGTTTGTTTGTTTAGGGAAAGGAGAGTTTACAAGCACCAGAGCCCTCTCTTCTCTCTCTACAGCTACTTTGAAGAAGTAGAAATTTTTTCCTGCAAAGTGAAGTCAAGACTTTAAGAATTGGGTCTGCAGATCCTATCCAAAGTGTTTGGAGCTTAAGGGCCTTTCTGTGCCATAGTCCTTGTCTTTAGAGTTCAGAGGATGGAGTTACAAATGTAACTCAGCTAAATGTCATTGCATAATCTGATATTTCAGAGCTAAAACACAGTTTATCACTTTGGACCTCTATTTCTAGGCTGTGAAGTTCCCCAACTCTTTTTTTAAAATTAAAATTTTGAATTATTGTTCTTTAGAAAAGCAATATTTCTAAGGAATTTGGTAAGCTGCAAGAGTCATACTGGCCATCATACCAGCCATTTCTAACATGGCTCCAAAATTGAATTAAATAGCATTTTTCTTGCTTCTCAATCACCCTAAAACCAGGGAATCTGTAGTTTCATTGTCTACCTTAATTTCAAATGAATGACAATCTCAGAGCCTAGGAGGAAACATTCGTTGCTTTTCATCTTTCCTAAATTGGAATAGTTACAGCAATATTGAGAAGAATTTCACACTTTATCCCAACCTCTCCCCAAATCTATTCAGGTTTCAGCCCTAACTACTGCATAAGAAAATGAAATAGCTTCTCTACCTCTGAAGAAATAGTCTATATATTTCAGTCAGGACACCTGCATAATGACAATGGACCTGTTGTGAAATATCACCTATCAGGAGAAACTTGGGACTATGCATCATCTTATAGCTTCATATTCCACCTTTTCCTCTGCATATTTTTAATAAGAATGGTTGAGGAAAATCATGCAATTTAGTTGTTAGACTATTCTAGGTCAATGGTTTGTTCCTGTTACTTAGTTGCTAAGTCATGTCCAGCTGTTTGCAACTCCATGGACTGTAGCCCTCCAAGTCTTTCTGTCCATGGGATTTTCCAGATGAAGAATACTGGAGTGGGTCGCCAATATTCTTCTCCAGGGGATCTTCCCAACCCAGGGTTCAAGCCCACATCTCCTGCACTGGCTCCTCTTTACCACTGAGCCAGTAGGGAAGCCCCAGTTCTATGGTGGTGTGTGACAATAGATATGCTGCTAAAATGTATATGTAAATCTTTCCCTCTTTTTAGTTTTTGGTAAACTCGGTCTTGATTTTACATTTAATTTATTGAATTTGAGAAATTGTAGTTCTTTAGTCTGAAAAATCTTCCTTTTTCACAGTTAATAAATTCTTCAGGATTATTTCAAGATATTTAATTCACTGAATATTCTCTGATATATATACAGTACTGTGCTGAGAATCAGACAAGAGCTGGCCTTGGGGAAGTCATGCTTTTGAGGGAGAGCTATAAAATCACACACACACACACACACATTTTTAATAAAAACTCTGTTTCTGCATAAAAGCAGTCTAGCTGATTGTTAAGGTTAGGGTTCCAAAACCAAACTATCTGTGCTCCAGGCCTTGGTCTGTCACCAACTAGCTGTGAGACCTTGTTTGTTTTTCTCAGATGTATAATGGACATGATAATAGAACCTTGTCAATTATATTCAGCGAGAACAATGGCTGTGACCTAATAGACATTGAGTTAACATTAGCTAATATTGTTTCCACATCTGTGGACATAAATAATCAGAGTAATTTTTCTATAAGATGATTGGGAGCGTTAGATGGCTTCAGGAATGTGAAGTTTTTTGATGCTGTCATTCTTACAATCAGCATTAGAGATGTATTATCAAAGTATTATAAGAAGGTTGAGGGTTAATTTATTAGATGGAGAGTGTTGGCAAAGGTAGGAAGAGAAATCCAAAGTTCTCCAAAGGATGAGTAGGATTTTGCTATGCAAAAAAAAGAGGAAGGCTTTTCTGGCAAAGACAAATGAAAACAGTCTGAGCAAAGTTCCTGAGAGAGGATAAGGCGTTTTGGGTGGATGTGGTTTCCCAGGTGGCACTAGTGGTAAAGAATCTGCCCTCCAATGCAGGAGACATAAAGAGACATGGGTTGATGCCTGGGTTGGGAAGATTTTCTGGAGAAGAAAATGGCAATCCACTCCAGCATTCCTGCCTGGAGAATCCCATGGACAGAGGAGCCTGGTGGGCTGCAGTCCATGGGGTCACACAGAGTTGGACACGACTGAAGTGACTTAGCACGCGTGCACAATTGGAGGGCCATAGGTGAAGGCTTAGGAGAGGAATTGGAAAATTAGTCAGGAAAGTGTATTTAGATCTTATTATTGAAGGCCTTCAGTAGTCTGCACAAATAGTTAAACAAATAAGTGAACTTCATCCCTGTAAACATTTTGAAGTTTCTTTTCTAATGAGAAGAGTCCTGTGATGGAATTATTTTAGATAACATTGGTAGCAGCATGGAAAGTAAATCAGACAGAAAAAGTATGGAAGCAGAAAGTCGACCCACAGCAATAGTGTGGTTAAAAGATTAGTTGATAAGCAAACAGGAGCATAAAGTGCTTGGCATGGAACCTACAGATCAATAAAACATGTTAAAATCTTATTTGGAGGCTAGCTGGAAAAAATCTTTTAAAAAACATTTATGACATTTATAAGACAATTGTAAAGATGGGTAGTGACTAGAAATTCTATGAATTAAGAAGTTACTATTTTTAGAAGTGAGGATAGTATTATGGTTTTCTTTTTTAAAGAGGCCCTATCTCATAGAGAAATATATTGATTTATTTATAGGTAAAATTACATAATGCCTGAGATTTGCTTCAAAGGTGATTTGGGATATGGAGCAGGATTGATTGGGGGGTCTGGAAAATGGGTGCATGTCATTTGTTATACTCTTCTGTGTACTTGTGTGTATGCCTAAATTCTCCATAATAAAAACTTTTTTAAAAAATAGGAAGAATGCTTTAGCAATAAAAGAAGACGTGGATATCAGAGCCATGGCAGAGGTAGAAATCAAAGACACTGGTAGTTATTTGGAAGAAGAGATGGAGAAACAGAATTTAAATTTAATCCCAGATTTCTAGTTTCAGTGACTAGTTGGTCGATAATGGCCATGACCAAGAAAATAATAATGTGATCTCCCTGAAGAAAGCTCTTAACAGTTTGCAAACTGCTCTTGAGTTGGCTATTTTATTTAATCCTCAGAACAGCTCTTTGAGATAATACTTCCATTTGACAGATAAGGAAATTAAAGCTCATGAATTTAAAATATTCAAATAGGGAGACAGGTGAAAGACAGTAAATGGAAACAGGGCCACTTCCTCAGAAAAATATTAAATTATGTTTTATGACTGTGGTGGAACAAAGTATGTCCTAATATGACATATTAAGACATTTTCCTTGGGCTTAGAAGTTCACCTTTTATTTTAGTTTTTAAAAAAATTAAGACATTTTCTGGGCCCCTAAAAGTATTGTGGCACTTGGCACCGTGTGTATACGTAAGGTGGCTTTGAATGGAGGGTGAGGACTTCAGGACTCTTTCATGGGAAATACTTACATTTTCCAGAGTCATCCCTGTAAATGGCTCATAATATGACAATTAAAAACTTAGGCAAACTTGAAGAGCTCTGTTTTTAATTTTTAAAATTTTTAATTCATGTATAGTTGATATACAGTATTATATGTGACAGTGGTACAGTAACATACTGTTTTACAATTTTTTTAATATTATACTCTATTTATAGTTATTATAATATATTGGCTATATTCCCTGTGTTGTGCAATACATTCTTGTAGTTTATTTTTCACATGATAGTTTGTACCTCTTATTCCTCTTCCTTTATATTGCCCCTTCCCCCTTCCCTCTCCCCACTAGTCTGTACTTCATATCTATGAATCTGTTTCTCTTTTGTTATATTCATTAGTTTATTTTTTAGATCCCATATACATGTGTGTCATACAGTACTTATCTTTCTCTGTCTGACTTATTTCACTTTAGCATAATACCCTTTAAGTCTATTTATGTTGCTGCAGAGTAATCATTCTCATTTGATAGCGTACAATTTTATGAGATGTAAAATATGAGATGTCAAGATGACATTATTCTTGCATTAAAATGGCAATTTCTTCAGCAATCTCTTTGTAACCCCCTTTTCAACCTTCCAGATTACACAATGGACATCACATGCAGGGAACTTAAAAGACTAGAAATGGGAACATTAAACTTAACTCTTGATGATTATTCTCTGGCAACTTAATGTTGGGGAGTTGACATACAAATTAGAGTTTGGTTGAAATTTTAAAAATCTCATTTGAAAAATTCCTGAACACCATTCATAGCCAATCATTCTTTGAAGATTTTCCCTTCTAAGTTCTACTGTAAAGATAAGAGTAAAGGAATAATAAAGATGAGGGATATTTATTTTAGTTTAGTAATGTGTGACTTCTCTGTTACTTTCTTCAAAAAATCCAGTTCGCTAATGATAATCGTTGCATCATCATATTAGTTACTCATGAAGCTGAACTTTAGGTTTTGTTTTGTTAACTCATGTTGCTTAACTGAACTCAATGAGTGCTGTCCTTTTTACTTCTGAAAAATTCTTTAGAATCATAGACTATTATATCCTGAGGGAACTATTCATTTCTTTTCCTTGTGATACTTCTCATTGACTGTAAACCACTCTCTTCTCCTTCACCAGCCTCCATATATAAACACACAGACCTCTCACAAATTCCTTTTTCAATTACTTTTTGAAAATTGCTTCAACCTAAGACAATTTTTGCATATTTTACCAGAAAGAGAAGATTCCATTGATCCTGTGGCTTGACATTTTAAAATGTCAAGTTCTGCTACCCTATGTGAGATAAGGTTTGTTTTTCTTACAGTTATTTTCTTTTCATTGATGGAATAATTCTTCCAGTTATTAGTTAGTGCATATAAGGTAAGAACCATCCCTGCCCCTCCACTCTTTACATTAGCCATGTTGTCAACATGTCACCCTAAGCACATCAGACATCTAAGTTGTCTGGGGCTTCAGAACAATTGTGATCAACCTACAAATCTTCCTGCCTAGGATGGCAATACTCCAGATCGATTCCTTCAGGATCTACTTGTCAGGGAATGAAGGATTAGAGGGGCAACAAAATGGGCCTCAGGTCAGTCACTCAGTTGTGTCCAAATCTTTGTGACCCTGTGGACAGTAGCACACCAGGCTTCCATGTCCATCACCAACTTCCGGAGCTTACTCAAACTCATGTCCATCACGTCGGTGATGCCATCCAACCATCTCATTCTCTGTCATCCCCTTCTCCCCTCACCATCAATCTTTTCCAGAATCAAAGTCTTTTCAAATAAGTCAGTTCTTTGCATCAGGTGGCCAAAGTTTTGGTCTTTCAGCTTCAGTATCAGTCCTTTCAATGAATATTCAGGACTGATTTCCTTTAGGATGGACTGGTTGGATTTCCTTGCAGTCAAGAGACTCTCAAGAATCTTCTCCAACACACAGTTCAAAAGCATCAATTCTTTGGCACTCAGCTTTCTTTATACTCCAACATGCACATCCATACACGACTACTGGAAAAACCATAGCTTTGACCAGAAGGACCTTTGCTGGAAAAGTAATGTCTCTGCTTTTTCATATGCTGTCTAGGTCATAATTTTTCTTCCAAGGAGCAAGCATCTTTTAATTTCATGGCTGCAGTTACCATCTGCAGTGATTTTGGAGCCAAAAAATATAAGTCTCTCACTGTTTCCATTCTTTCCCCATCTGTTTGCCATGAGGTGATGGGACCAGATGCCATTATCTTAGTTTTCCGAATGTTGAGTTTTAAGCCAACTTTTTCATTCTCCTCTTTCACTTTCATCAAGAGGCTCTTTAATTCGTCTTCACTTTCTGCCATAAAGTTGGTGTCATTTGCTTATCTGAGGCTATTGATAATTCTTCCGGCAACCTTGATTCCAGCTTGTGCTTCATCCACTCCAGCATTCCTCATTATATACTCTGCATATAAGTTAAATAAGCAGGGTGACAATATACAGCCTTGAGGTACTCCTTTCCCAATTTGGAACCAGCCTGTTGTTCTATGTCCAGTTCCAACTGTTGCTTCTCGACCTGCATACAGATTTCTCAGGAGTCAGCTAAGGTGTCTGGTATTCGTACTGTTGAAGCTTGACCTGAAGAATTTTGAGCATGACTTGGAAATGAAACCGAAAGAGGAGAGTGAAAAAGTCCAGGTTTGATGCACGATACTGGATACTTGGGGCTGGTACACTGGGACGACCCAGAGGGATGGTACAGGGAGGGAGGAGAGAGGAGGGTTCAGGATGGGGAACACGTGTATACCTGTGGTAGATTCATGTTGATATATGACAAAACCAATACAATATTGTAAAGTTAAAAAATAAAATAAAATAATAAATAAATTAAAAAAAAAAACCTCAACATTTAGAAAATTAAGATCATGCCATCTGGTCCCATCACTTCATGGCAAATAGATGGGGAAACAATGGAAACAGTGGCAGATTTTATTTTGGGGGGCTCTAAAACCACTGCAGATGGTGACTGCAGCCATGAATTTAAAAGACGCTTGCTCCTTGGAAGAAAAGTTATGACCAACCTAGACAGCATATTAAAAAGCAGTGACATTACTTTGCCAACAAAGGTCCATCTAGTCAAAGCTATGGTTTTTCCAGTAGTCATGTATGGATGTGAAAGCTGAACTATAAAGAAAGCTGAGTGCTGAAGAATTGATGCTTTTGAACTGTGGTGTTGGAGAAGACTCTTGAGGGTCCCTTGGACTACAAGGAGATCCAACTAGTCCATCCTAAAGGAAATCCATCCTGAATGTTCATTGGAAGGACTGATGCTGAAGCTGAAACTCCAATATTTTGGCCACCTGATTTGAAGAACTGACTCATTGGAAAAGACCCTGATGCTGGGAAAGATTGAAGGCAGGAGGAGAAGGGGACGACAGAGGATGAGATGGTTGGAGAGCATCACGAACTCAATGGACATGAGTTTAAGTAAACTCTGGGAGTTGGTGATGGACAGGGAGGCCTGGTGTGCTGCAGTTCATGGGGTCACAAAGAGTCAGACATGACTGAGTGCCTGAACTGAACTGAACTCACTAGCGTGTGAAATGAGTATAATTGTGTGGCAGTTTGAACATTATTTGGCATTGCCTTTCTTTGGGATTGGAATGAAAACTGACCTTTTCCAGTCCTGTGGCCACTGCTGAGTTTTCCAAATTTGCTGGCATATTGACTGCAGCACTTTCAAAGCATCATCTTTTAGGATTTGAAAAGGCTCAACTGTAATTCCATTACCTCCACTAGCTTTGTTCCTAGTGATGCTTCTTAAGGCACACTTTACTTGACATTTCAGAATGTCTGGCTCTACGTGAGTAATCACACCATCGTGGTTATCTAGGTCATGAAGATCTTTTTTGTATAGTTGTTCTGTGTATTCTTGCCACCTTTTCTTAGTATCTTCTGCTTCTGTTAGGTCCGTACCATTTCTGTCCTTTATTGTGCCCATCTTTGCATGACATTTTCTCTTAGTATCTCTAATTTTCTTGAAGAGATCTCTAGTCTTCCATTTTATTGTTTTCCTCTATTTCTTTGAATTGATCACTGAGGAAGGCATTCTTATTTTTGTTCTTCAATTTTTATTGCTTTCTTTTATCTTCTTGCTATTCTTTGGAACTCTGCATTCAAATGGGTATATCTTTCCTTTTCTCCTTTGCCTTTCACATCTTTTCTTTTCTCAGCTATTTGTAAGGACTCCTCAGACAACCATTTTGCCTTTTTGCATTTCTTTTTCTTGGGAATGGTCTTGATCACTGCCTTCTATACAATGTCACAAACCTCGGTCTATAGTTCTTCAGGCACTCTGTCTATCAGATCTAATACCTTGAATTTATTTGTCACTTCCACTGTATAATCATAGGGGATTTGATTTAGGTCATACCTCTATGGTCTAGTGGTTTTCCCTATTTTCTTCTATTTAAGTCTGAATTTGGCAATACAGAGTTCATAATCTGAGCCACCATCAGCTCCCAGGCTTGTTTTTGCTGACTGTATAGAGCTTTTCCATCTTTGGCTGCAAAGAATATAATCAATCTGATTTCGGTGTTGACCCTCTGGTGAAATCCATGTGTAGAGTCTTCTCTTGTGTTGTTGGAAGAGGGTGTTTGCTATGACCAGTGTGCTCTCTTGGCAAAACTCTTTTAGCCTTTGACCTGCTTCAATCTGTACTCCAAGGCCAAATTTTCCTGTTATTCCAGGTATCTCTTGACTTCCTTCTTTTGCATTCCAGTCCCCTGTAATGAAAAGGATATCTTTTTTGAGTGTTAGTTCTATAATGTCTTGCAGGTTTTCACTGAACCATTCAACTTCAGCTTCTTCATCATTACTGGTCACGGCATAGACTTGGATTATTGTGATATTGAATGGCTTGCCTTGGAAACAAATAGATATCACTCTGTCGTTTTTGAGACTGCATCCAAGTTCTGCCTATTTACTCTCTTGTTGACTATGATGGCTACTCCATTTCTTCTAAGGGATTCTTGCCTACAGTAGTAGATATAATGGTCATCTGAGTTAAATTCATCCATTCCAGTCCATTTTAGTTTGCTGATTCCTAAAATGTCGATGTTCATTCTTGCCATCTCCTGTTTGACCACTTCCAGTTTGCTTTGATTCATGGACCTAACACTCCAGAAAAGGCCTGGCTCACAGAAAATGTGGCTTTCCAAGAATACACTGACATTTCTGGATGGTTGGAGTGGGTAAGAAGATCCAAGTCGGAAAAACCATCAATCTATTTAGTTTATAATTCATAGGGTTTCATGTCTTTGCTTTACTACATGCAGAAATGTAGTCAACTTGAGTATCTTGAAACAATAACATTTTAAATGGGAAGGGGGTGGAATAGGGAGCTAGAGAGACTAGCTTGAACAGAATATACTAACACACATGCACGCACACACACACACACACACACAAAATCTCCTTAAAACTATTGCCTATATTGGGAAGTAAAAATTTATAAAAGAGAGGCAGACATAAAAGAAGAAATTGTTTATTCATTTGTTTGCCTTTATAAAACTCATTTGGGAGAAGCATCCATATATATACATCAGTTATTCAGCTTGTTCCAGTTACACTGATGTTAGAGATGTCCTTTGTTAGAAATTAATGTGTGTAATAAAGTTTTACATTTTTCATATGTTCTGAAGTATATGAGCTATATTTCTTTTGACTGCATAATTACTTTTGTATACAAGAAAAATGAGGTGCTTAGCCCTAAGTAAATAACCTCAAAACAAACCAAGAGTAGTAGTTACATTCTTTTCATCTTCTAGGCTGTATACAATAAATATTTCCAGAAACTTTTTAAGTTAAGTTATTGTGACTTGTTGCAAAAAAAAAGAAAAAAGTCCAAAACCCCAAAACAAAACTCTTTTATTTAATCACTTTTTTTTTTTGGTATTACTATTTTCTTTTTATTTTATTTTATTTTATTTTATTTTTAAACTTTACATAATTGTATTAGTTTTGCCAAATATCAAAATGAATCCGCCACAGGTATACATGTGTTCCCCACCCTGAACCCTCTTCCCTCCTCCCTCCCCATACCATCCCTCTGGATTTAATCAGAACTAAACTCAAACAAAAATATAGCCCACTCCATATTGATATTTTGTTGTTTGTTGAGAATTGAGACTAATTGATTACTAATTACGTTATCAGTTTTTTTCCTGGTTTATATTAATTTCCAAAGTATTTTCCCTTTACACTGCAAAAGCATCTCAGAATAAACCTTTTGGGAAATAAAACTATAGATTTATGGCATTTTAAGTAGCTTATTTTTTTTTGGATAGTTGTTTCACTAATTCCTAAATGTTTTAGAGTAGAATGTTATCAATAAAATGTCGCTATATTGATCAAAGTTTCTATTTTTTGCATAAACTAAGGCTAAGCATTTAGCTGCTTCTAAACAATGGGGCTGCTGTCTTTAATAAAGGAAACTACCTCTGTTATTCACAACTTGAAGAACCAATTTGGATCTTTAAAAATATTTGTGTGTAAAATCTCAAAGTAGAAAGAGGATGGACAGTGCTACAAAAGCTAACCGATTTTTGAGACCCCTAACCCTTTCTGGTAGCTGGCTGCACTATAATTACCAAACCACCTGTTTGCTTTTCTCTCTGCAGTAGTACCTATTACAACCATTTTCTATTACAATTACAATTCATTTTCTAAAATGTATTATTATTGAATTTAGTAGAGAAGTTCTAAGTTTTGCCAAGCTTAAATAAACCTGGAAAATAATGACATTTTAAGTTACTCATGATGGACTCTATATAAATATTCATGCCATCTATTTTCCCCTCATCTTGAGTAACAATGATTGTAACTCAAGGTTTCAAGGAAAAAAAAAAAACAAACTATAGTGTTTTTTTCCTCCTTCTTTAATTCCTAGATGACAATTTGTGTATATATGGGCATGCCTGTGCACGTAAATACATAGAACAAGAGAGGAGATGTCATAATCCATATATTAACAATAAAATCTCTATAAATTAGAATTCTCAGTAATTTGATTATTTCTTACTTCTTGAAATTTAAATATTTTTAATAAATGGTTGTCATTTTATAATAAATAAAGCTATTAATGTCTTAAAATATTGTTCCTAAGTTTCTCATAAAATTTGAAAAGAGTTGGGGGCTTTCTCATCTCTTTGCAAAACAGAAAGCATTACCTTTCTTCTAGAAATTGTGTCTGCGTTGAAGACAGTGAGAACAGGGTGATCTGGTCAGAGTAAAAAACAGTGAAGATAAAAGATGAGTAGGGAACTATATCAGGAGGTAACTGCTTTTGAAAAGTTGGAAAAGAGAAAACCAATATAAATAATTAGAAAAAATTGATCTCAACATCTTGCCAAAAAAGGGGGCTAGCATGAGGAATGATGGCAAGGATCTTTCATTTGTTGAGGTTTGCTTGTTTGCACATTAATTTTTTGAGGAACATGCATATAGATGATTTTAGTACAGTACCAGCATCAATCACTGAGGGAAGTGGAGAGATTAAAGACAGAGATTATTTTAAGTTTCCAAGTACTGCAAGTTTCCAGAAGGGTCATTCTCTGCAATAATGGAGAAAAGCCTTAAAATTAAGTGTTACTCCTCAGGAATGCAGTACATCTGATTCTGCCTTGAAATATAACCTCTCAGGAGAGAGAGAGAGAAAGAAAAGGAAAATGAATAAGAGCAGAGAGACTGACTCATCCTCTTTGCCTTGTTAGTGAGCATCTGCCATTGACACAGAAGCTTCTGATCAATCTCGTGAGTTATCAACGTGCAAGTTAAGTCACTTTAGTCATGTCTGACTCTTTGCAACCCTATGCACTGTAGCCAATCAGGCTCCTCCGTCCATGGTTTTCTCCAGGCAAAAATACTGGAGTGGGTTGTCATGCCCTCTTTCAAGGGGTCTTCCCCATCCAGGGATCAAATCTGCATCTCATGTTGCCTGCATCAGCAGGCGGGTTCTTTAGTACTAGTGCCACGTGGGAAGCCCATAGGTGGTCAATAGACTTGTTTGTTCCCAGCTACCCTTGCTAACACACATCACTGGTTCTTGGACTCTAAAATTTTGCTAAGAGGTTTAACCCATCATTCCTATCCCCATCTTCTCACACATTCACTTTTAGATAGCAATTTAAGTCTTTGGTGGCTTCCTGTGGTCACTGAAAGAAGTCCCAGGCTCCTTACCTGGTACTCCCTGCCTTGCAACTCTCACCACTCTCCAAAACAAACCCTTCTGCATTCAGATCAAATGTCTCTGAATTAAATACCACCTTCTCATCATCCATAAATACCTAACTTACTCCTATCTTTCCAATGTTGCCAATCTTGCCAGAGATACCTTTTCTAGATTCCTCTGTAACCTACCGTTCCATATTACACTGAAGATCACCCCACAATTCCACACCACACTAAACAACCCCTCCTTCAAACCCTTGCAGACTAGTGTTTAAACTCCGTTTATTAGTTTCCCTATATCCAAACTTTGATAACACACTTCTCACCTCTGTGTCTGGATCTGGATCTGGTCTCTTGGAATGAGCATCCCTAAGACAGAGAGAAAACACAGTGTAGAATGCTCTGTACAGCCACATTATATGAATTACTTGTGGGTCTTCCTGCCTCCCTTTTATCCTCATCCTGCAGCCAAGAGAACTGGAATACTGTTCCAGAAGAGTGACCTAAGTGTTCACATCTGGCTGACCTTCCTTCCAGACTGCAGTGCTACAAGCCTGGAGCTCTTCAAGGGAATTAAGCAAAAAGACTCTCTGCTTCTTCCATCCTCTTCCCACCTCCTATTGCCTCCTCCATGTCCCTCTACACGGTTCCAATTTAGACTTGGATCAGTTAACTTGATGGCTTCCCTTATGTCCTATAGCAATTAAAAACATAAATAACACCAACACTGTCATCCCTCCTCATGATGAAGGTACGTTTATTTTTCCCTTCAGTAAGGAAAAAAAAACAAATTTCACACTTTGGGTTTGTTTACTGGATAGAATCCAAAGACAGAGCTGTAAGACAGAGGACAGAGTTTGAAATGATGACTTGTCTGTTTATACATGAGTAATCGGCCAAGCTGCACTGGCGCTGTGGGATGGTGACTTGCAGGTCTGATATTTATTTACGTAATTCACTGAATGTAACAGACTGGAAATATAGCTTATAAATATTTAGAAAATATTGTTTCTAAGTATCTGCAGCTTCTTTACAGTGTATCAGGCTATTTATTTTGAAACAGCATCTCTTTTTATTGAGAGGTAAGGTAGATAGCTGAGCAAAGATGCATGCAGCATGGAACATAATTAATTTTGTGGGGGAGAAAAGAGAGGAGATGGCTGTTAGATGGCAGACAGTCAGCCCTCCCTCACGGGAAAGGCTTCTTGAATATGCAGATGAGGATGTTAGCCCTACATGTGCATTTGAACTTTCTAGATAAGGTTGCCTTTATGTGATGATGCTTTAGTAGAAGAGGCACTTGTCTAGATCAGGGCTCAGAAGGCCCTGATGGCTTGGTAGTAGATTCCACAAGTGACCACAAAATCTTCCTTTGCCTAAATCCACTTTCTTGAATGCAGGCTTTGCAGTGCCATCCTTGTATAGGTGGACTTTTCCCCTCTATCAGTTGAATCTGGGCTGCCATGATGACGTGCTTTGACAAATGAACTGTAGCAGAGCCTCTTTGTACTGGTCTTGAACATTTGCCTCAAAAGGCTTTCCACCTTCTGCTCTTACTCTTGAAACTCTGAACATCTGTCATCCAAATAGCCTGGGTTGTCCTGCTAGACGAAGACACATGCCTTGTCACTCCTATCATTATAGGTAACAGTCAGCAAACCCCCAGAAGCAGAGCCACATAGCTGACTCAAAGCTGACCCCAGGTGCATAAGCAAGCCTGGCTAAGACCAAGAAAGCCACCCAGCTGAACGCTCAGCCCAAGTCCCAGTCCCACAAATCATAAGCTAAGTAGACAATTGTTTTGAACCGTTATAGTTTTGGGTGGTTATTTAAGCAGCAAATGCTAACTGGTTAGTACAATGTTATGATAACGCAGTAAGTCACAACCAATGACCAATGTTTGAGTCATGTGCATAGAGCAACTTGCTTTCTATATGAAATCAGCAAGTCATTCCTTCAACATAAGTTTATTTGAGCACCTAACCTAATTCAGGTACTGTATGTTCAAGGTGCTGGGAACACCATCATGAACAAGACAGACCAAGCTCCTGCCCTTTTTGAGCTTATATTTTAGTGACTCATAGAGACAATAACAAGTAAATATATAATATGATGTCCACTGGAAAAAAAAAAACTGCTATGAAAGTAAAAATAAAACCAGGAAAGGAGACAGAGTGAATTTGTTGTTGTTCTTTAGTCACTAAGTGATGTCCAGCTCTTAGCAACCTCATGGACTGCAGCAGACCAGGCTTCCCTGTCCTTCCCCATCTCCTGCAACTTGCTCAAACTCATGTCCATTGAGTCGGTGATGCCATCCAACTATCTCATCCTCTGCCGTCCGCTTCACCTCCTGCCTTCAATCTCTCCCAGCATCAGGGTCTTTTTCAGTGAGTCAGCTCTTCACATCAGACGGCCAAAGTATTGGAGCTTCAGCTTCAGCATCAATCCTTCCAATGAATATTCAGAGCTGATTTCCTTTAGACTGGTTTGATCTCCTTGCAGTCCAAGGGACTCTCAAGAGTCTTCTCCAACACCATAGTTCAAAATCATCAATTCTTCAGTACCCAGCCTTCTTTATGGTCCAGCTCACACATTCATACATGACTATTGGCAAAACCATAGCTTTGACTATGCGGACCTTTGTTGGCAAAGTGATCTTCCCAACCCAGGGATTGAACCCAGGTCTCCCATATTGCAGGCAGATTCTTTACCAGCTGAGCCGCAATGGAAACCCAAGAATACTGGAATGGGTAGCCTATCCCTTCTCCAGCAGATCTGCCTGACCTAGGAATCAAACTGGGTCTCCTGCATTGCAGGCAGATTCTTTAAAAACTGAACTATTAGTGAGGAAAGAGCAAACCTATAAATGAAATGAGAAATTCTAATTGAAAAAGTTGACACAGAAGAAACAAAGAAATGTATCTAAGGCTTTAGCCCATTCATTCATTCACACTTGCCAAGTAATGAAACATGTCAGGCCCAGGAAAAGTAAAGGAAGTACATAGAAAAATAAATCATGGCCCACCCATGAGCTCAGTCACTCAGTTGTGGCCAACTCTTTGCAACCCCATGGACAGTAGCTCACCAGGCTCCTCTATCCATGGAATTTTCCAGGCAAGAAGACTGGAGCCGGTTTCCACCCATGAAGATTTCACTATTTAAAGGGGAAAGTAAATAGAGTTGCTACTAAAATGAAGTTAATACACTACTCACAGACACATGCATGGCCACCTGGCTCAGCTCTCCTTGGAAAACTTGGCACAATGGGTAAGGTGAAAATTTTTTCTGTTTTACCCTGGAGCGTCTAAGTATATGCCTGTTGGCTTGTTATAACCGTTAGTGATGCCTCCTTTCACTGCAAAATTGTTGGGCTTTGGATGATAAATTATGTGGCAATATTACTTCCATGTTCTTTGACAAAGGAAACTGACATACATCTTTGAAGCCAAGAAAGTCTTTGAATTCTATGTATTACAGAAGTTGGGGAAATGTTATTCATAGGAACAGACGTGTGAATTAAAAAAGAGCTCATCTAAACTGGATGAAAACGAGGACTATACACAGACCTCAGTACTTCTCCTGTTTGACCTGTTTTTTACTGAGACTTTTATAGACTTCCTTTTTAAAAAAATTGAATCAAGATTGCTGGGAGAAATATCAATAACCTCAGATATACAGATGACACCACCCTTATGGCAGAAAGTGAAGAAGAACTAGAGAGCCTCTTGATGAAAGTGAAAGAGGAGAATGAAAAAGTTGGCTTAAATCTCAACATTCAGGAAACTAAGATCATAGTATCTGGTCCCATCACTTCATGGCAAATAGATGGGGAAACAGTGGAAACAGTGACAGACTTTATTTTGGGGGCTCCAAAATCACTGCAGATGGTGACTGCAGCCATGAAATTAAAAGACGCTTACTCCTTGGAAGGGAAGTTATGACCAACCTAGATAGCATATTCAAAAGCAGAGACATTACTTTGTTAACAAAGGTCCATCTAGTCAAGGCTATGGTTTTTCCAGTAGTCATGTATGGATGTGAGAGTTGGACTATAGAGAAAGCTGAGCACTGAAAAACTAATGCTTTTGAACTGTGGTGTTGGAGAAAACTCTTGAGAATCCCTTGGACCTCAAGGAGATCCAACCAGTCTATCCTCAAGGAAATCAGTCCTGAATATTCATTGGAAGGACAGATGTTGAAGCTGAAACTCCAATATTTTGGCCACCTGATGCAAAGAGCTGTCTCATTTTAAAAGACCTTGATGCTGGGAAAGATTGAAGGAGAAGGAGAAGGAGACAACAGAGGATGAGATGGTTGGATGGCATCACCGACTCAATGGACGTGAGTTTGGGAAATCTTCTGGAGTTGGTGATGGACAGGGAAGCCTGGAGTGCTTGCGGTTCATGGGGTTGCAAAGAGTTGGACATGACTGAGCAACTGAACTGAAACTTTTTTAAAAAATAGGCTTAATTTGTGAGAAGTTTTACACTCACAGCAAAATTGAGAAAAGTTCAAAGAGATCCCACATACAATCTACACTCACACCCCTGCCCCATCAACAAGCCCAATCTTCTCTACTATCGACAGCCCCCAGCAGAGCAGTACATTTGTTACAAATGATGACCCTACACTGGCACGTCATTATCAATCAAGGACAGGCATAGTCTTTGCCCTTCAACAGTTTAAGATCTAATGTGGGAGGCATCCATTAAAACAAGTAATTGCACAAATAATTTAATAAGAAGGTATGGATTGCCTGGCACAGGGCAGGTGTTCCAAACATTTATCCTGCTAATATACATTGAGTAGAATCACCAGACTTAACTAATAAAAATAATGAATGATATTTTACATTAGAGTTTACATTTGCTAGTTTATATTAGGGTTCACTTGCGGTATTATACATTCTGTGGGCTTTAACAAATTTATGGTGACATGTATCCACTATTAAAGTATCATACAGAACAGTTTCACTGGCCTAAAATCCTCTGTGTTCCACCTAATCTTAGCGTCATTGACTTTTTTTTTTTTACTGTTTCCATATTTGCCTTTTCTAGCATGTCATACAAAGAAGGCAATGGAACCCCACTCCAGTACTCTTGCCTGGAAAATTCCATGGATGGAGGAGCCTGGTGGGCTGCAGTCCATGGGGTCACTAAGAGTTGGACACGACTGAGCGACTTCCATTTCACTTTTCCCTTTCATGCATTGGAGAAGGAAATGGCAACCCACTCCAGTGTTCTTGCCTGGAGAATCCCAGGGACAGGGGAATCTGGTGGGCTTCCGTCTATGGGGTCGCAGAGTTGGACACGACTGCAGCGACTTAGCAGCAGCAGCAGCAGCATGTCATAGAATTGGAATCATATAGTATGTAGCCTTTTCAGATTGGCTTCTTTTACTTAGTGATATACATTTAATGTTCCTCCATGTCTTTTCATGGCTTGATAGCTCATTTCTTTTTAGCATTGGGTTGTATTCCATTGTCTACATGTCTACATCATAGTCTATTTATCCATTCACCTCCTGAAGGACACTTGATTGCTCATAAGTTTGGGCAAGTATATACAAGGTGGTAATAAACATCTGAGTGCAAGCTTTGTGTAGGCATAAACTCATTTGTGTGGACATTGCTTATTTTAGTAAGTAGCCAGGAGCGTGATTGCTGGATCATATGGTAAGAGTAAGTTAAGTTTTGTAAGAAACTGTCACACTGTCTTCTAAAGTGGTTGTATCATTTTCACTCTTACAGCAATGAATGAGAATTCTTGCTGTTCCCTATCCTCACTACCATTAGGGGGTGTTTTGGATTTTGGCCATCTAATAGGTGTGTAGTGGTATCACATTGATTTTTTAATTGACAGTTCCCTAGTGATGCATAATGTTGAGCATGTTTTCATATGCTTAAAAACAGTTCAGTTCAGTCATTCTGTTATGTCCAACTCTTTGCAACCCCATGGACTGCAACATGCCAGGCTTCCCTGTCCATCACCAACTCCCAAGCTTGCTCAAACTCATGCCCATCAAGTCGGTGATGCCATCCAACCATTTCATTCTCTATCATCCCCTTCTCCTCCTGCCTTCAATCTTTCCAAGCATCAGGTTCTTTTCCAATGAGTCAGTTCTTTGAATCAGGTGGCCAAAGTATTGGAGTTTCAGCTTCAGCATCAGTCATTCCAAGGAATATTCAGGACTGATTTCCTTTAGGATGGACTGGTTGGATCTCCTTGCAGTCCAAGGGACTCTCAAGAATCTTCTCCAACACCACAGTTCAAAAGCATCAATTCTTTGGCACTCCAACTCTCACATTTATACATGACTACTGGAAAAACCATAACTTTGACTAGACGGACCTTTGTCAGCAAAGTAATGTCTCTGCTTTTTAATATGCTATTTAGGTTGGGCATAGCTTTTCTTCCAAGGAGCAAGCGTCTTTTAATTTCATGGTGGCAGTCCTCATCTGCAGTGATTTTGGAGCCCCAAAAATAAAGTCTCTCACTGTTTCCATTCTTTCCCCACCTATTTGCCATGAGGTAATGGGACCAGAGAAGGCAATGGCACCCCACTCCAGTACTCTTGCCTGGAAAATCCCATGGACGGAGGAGCCTGGTAGGCTACAGTCCATGGGGTCACTAAGAGTCGGACACGACTGAGCGACTTCACTTTCACTTTTCACTTTCCTGCATTGGAGAAGGAAATGGCAACCCACTCCAGTGTTCTTGCCTGGAGAATCCCAGCGACGGCGGAGCCTGGTGGGCTGCCGTCTATGGGGTCGCACAGAGTCGGACACGACTGAAGCAACTTAGAAGCAGTAGCAGCAATGGAACTGGATGCCATGATCTTAGTTTTCTGAATGTTGAATTTTAAGCCAACTTTTTCACTCTCCTCTTTCACTTTCATCAAGAGACTTTTAGTTCTTCTTTGCTTTCTGCCATAAGGGTGATGTCATCTGCATATTTGAGGTTATTGATATTTCTCCTGGCAGTCTTGATTCCAGCTTGTGCTTCATCCAGCCCAGGACTTCTCATGATGTACTCTGCATATAAGTTAAATAAGCAGGGTGACAATATACAGCCTTGAGGTACTCCTTTCCCAATTTGAAACCAGTCTGTTGTTCCATGTCCAGTTCTAACTGTTACTTCTTGTCCTGCATACAGATTTCTCAGGAGGCAGCTAAGGTGTCTGGTATTTTCCACAGTTTCCACATATACATACTTGTCATCTTTGTATTTTCTTTAATGACATACCTGGTCAAGTCTTTTACTCATTTTTAAAATAAGATTGTCCATTTTCCTGTTGTTGAGTTATAAGAGTTCTTTCTGTATGTTAGATAATGGGTCTTCATCCAGTATGTCTAAGGCGACAATTTTTTCCCAGTCTGTGGCTTGTATTCTCATTCTCTTGACAGTGTGTTTGCAGAGCAGAAGATTTTAATTGTAATGAAGTCTAGTTTATCAATTATTTCTTTCATGGATAGTTCCTTTGTATTTAATATTCATCATCATATTTATTGTCACCTAGGTTTTTTTCTATGCTGTCTTCTAGTTTTATAGATTTGCATTTAATTCTATAATTCATTTTGAGTTGATTTTGGTAAATGATGTAAGTAAAAGTTAAAGTCATTCAGTCATGTCTGACTCTCTGTGACCCCACGGACTGTGAAGTCCATGGAATTCTCCAGGTCAGAATACTGGAAGTCTGTGTCTAAATTCATGATTTGTATGTGAATACTCAGTTCTTCCAGCATCATTTGTTGAAAGATTGTTTTCTCTATTGTACTGCTTTTGTTCCTTTGTCAAAAATTAGTGGACTTTGTGGGTTATTTTCTGGGCTCTCTATTCTATTCTACTGATTTCTTTGTCAGTTTTTATGCCAGTCATACACTGTCTTAATTATTGTAGCTTAAGAATAAGTCTTAAGCTTAAGTCAGGTATTGTCAGTTCTCTGATATTGTTCTTTGCCTTTAATTTTGAATTGGCTGTTCTGGGGCTTTTGCTTCTCCATGTAAACTTCAGAATCAATCAGTCAGTATCCACTAAATAAGTTGCTAGGATTTTGATTAGGATCATTTGAATGAATAGACCAAATTATAAACAATGTTTAGTCTTCTTATTCATGAACATGGAATAGCTCTCTATTTATTTTGTTCTTATTTAATTTCTCTTATTAGAGTGCTGTACTGTTCTTCATATATATATTGTACATAATTTGTTATGTTTATTCTTAAGTATTCATTTTTAGGTGCTAATGTAAATAGTACTGTGTTTTAAATTCCACTCATTACTGCTGATATGTAGGAAAGTGACTGAATTTTATCTATTAACCTTGAATCCTGCAACCTTGCTATAATTGCTTATTGGCCTATTCTCTCAAATACTCTACATAGACAATCATGTCACTTGGGACAAAGATGGTTTTATTTCTTCTTCTCAATCTGTATATCTTTTATTTCCTTTTTCCCCCTTATTATATTAACTAAGACTTTCAGCACAATATTAAAAAAAAGAAGAGGGAAAAAGAAACATCCTTGCCTTATTCATGATTTTAGGAGGTAAGTTTCTAGTTTCTTCCCTATTAACTATAAGCTAGGCTTCTTGTAGATGTTCTTTACTGAGTTGAGGAATTTCCCTTTTTTTATTGCCAAGAATTTTTATCATAAGTGGGTATTAAATATTGTCAATTTTTTGTACATTTATTGATGTGATTGTTTGATTTTTCTTTAGCTTGTAGATGTGATGCATTACAATAACTGATTTTCAAATTTTGAACCAGCCTTACATACCAGGGATAAATCCTACTTGGTTGTGATGTATAATTATTTTATGCACTGTTGGGGTTGCTTAGCTAATTTTGTTGAGGAGATTTGACTATGTGCTCATAAGAGGTCTTGGTTTGTACCCGTTTCTAGTAATGTCTGTCTGGTTGGTATCAAGTGCTGGCCTCATAGACAGAGAAGGCAATGGCACCCCCACTCCAGTACTCTAGCCTGGAAAATCCCATGGATGGAGGAGCCTGGAAGGCTGCAGTCCATGGGGTCGCTGAGGGTCAGACACGACTGAGCGACTTCACTTTCACTTTTCACTTTTCACTTTCCTGTATTGGAGAAGGAAATGGCAATCCACTCCAGTGTTCTTGCCTGGAGAATCCCAGGGATGGGGCATCCTGGTGGGCTGCTGTCTATGGGGTCGCACAGAGTCAGACACGACTAAAGTGACTCAGCAGCAGGCCTCATAGAAGGAGTTAAGAAGTATTTCCTCTATTTCAATCTTTTGAAAATGAAAAAAGAATTGGTATCATTTCTTCTTAAATTTTTGGTAGAATTCATATGAATCCATGTAGGCCTTGTGTTTTCTGTTTCAGAAGTTTATTAATTATTGATTGGATTCTGTAATAAATTTAAGACTCTTTAGATTGTCTATTTCTTCTTATGTGAGTTTTGGCAGGTTGTTTTTTGAGAAATTGGTTCATTTCATCTAGGTTATTGAATTTGTGGTTTAAAGTCATTCATAGTGTTCCTTTATTATCCATGGTGTCTCTGGTAGGATTGCATCTTTTATTTCTGATATTAGTAATTTGTGTCTTCTCTACTTCTTAGTTAGCCTGGAAGGAGGTTTATCAGTTTTATTGATCTTTCAAGGAATCAGCTTTTGGTTTTGTTGATTTTATCTATGATATATTGTTTTCAATTTCATTGATTTCTGCTCTAATTCTTACTATCTCTTTCTTCTACTTACTCTGGATTTAATTTGTTTTTCTTTTTATAGTTTCCAGCTTCCCAGGTGGTGCTAGTGGTAAAGAGCCCACCAGTCAATGCAGGAGACATAAGAGATGTGGATTTTATCCCTGGCTCAGAAAGATCCCGTGGAGGAGGGCATGCCAACCCACTCCAGTATTCTTGCCTGGAGAATCCCAAGGATAGCAGGCTATAATCCATAGAGTCACAGAGAGTCAGACATGACTGAAATGACTTAGCACACACATATACAAGATGGAAGCTAGACTATTAAGTTTAGATCTTTCTTCTTTTCTAGTATATACATTGCATTCAGTGCTATCAATTTACCTCTAAGCACTGCTTTTGCTGCATCCCACAAATTTTTATATGTATTTTCATTTTAATTTAATTCAAAGTACTTTTTAATTTCTCTTTAGATTTTTTGTTTGATCCATGTGTTTTTTAGAAGTGTGTAATTCAATCTTCATGTATTTTAGGATTTTACAGCTATCTTTCTGCTGTTTCTTCTGTAATTCTTCTATGGTTTGAGCAGTCATTGACTGATTTTTATTATTTTAAATTTGTAAAGGTGTGTTTTATGTCCCAGAATGAGGTCTGCCTTAGCAAATATTCCATGTAAGCTTGAGAAGAATGTGTATTCTGCTATAGCTGGATGAAGGAATCTAAAGATGTCAATTATATACAGTTGATTGATGGCACTGTTATATTCAACCATGTCCTTATTGATTTTCTGCTTGCTGAATCTGTCCATTTCTAATGGAGAGCTGTTGAAGTCTTCAAATGTAATAGTAGATTCATCTATTTATCTTTGCAGTTCTATCAGTTTTTACATATATTTTGTTCTATATATTCCAGTCTTTTTTTCTCTTTGCTTTTCAATTCTGAAAAAGTTTTATTGATATATCCTGAGGCTCAAATTTTTTTTTTTCTTCAGCCATATACAGTCTGGTTCAACAGTAAAGAATCAGCCTGGTAAGCAGGAGACCTGGGTTCAATCCCTGGGTTGGGAAGATCCCCTGGAGAAGGAAATGGCAACCTACTCCAGTATACTTGCGTGGAAAATCCCATGGACAGAGGACGCTGGCAGGCTAAAGTCCATGGGTTTGCAAAGAGTAAGACATAACTTAGCAACTTAACAGCAATGTCCATTTTACTAATGAGCCCAGCAGAAGCATTTTTCATTTCTATTACAGTGTTTTGATCTCTAGGATATTTTTTTATTCTTTTAGAATTCCCATCTCTCTGCCTATACTATATATCTGGTCTTGTATATTATTTACCTTTTCCATTTAGATCCCTAGCATATAAATTACAGTTGCTTTAAATACATGATCTGATGATTCCAACATCCCAGCCATATCTGGGTCTGGTTCTGATCTTCGCTCTGTTTCTTTAAATTGGTTGGTTTTTGTTTTGTTTCTATTTTGTTTTTTTGCCTTTTAGTGTGCCTTGTAATAGTTTTTTGAAGAGTGGACATGGTGTATGGGTTATAAGGAACTGTAATAAATAGATCCTTAATAATCCAATGGTAAATTGTGACAGGAGGGAAAGTATTCTATAGACCTATGAATCGATCTCAGTTTTTTAGCAAGCCTATTTCTCTGGGTTGTGAACTTCAAATTGTAAGTACTTCATGTTTTTTTTTTGAGGGGGGCGGTTTTTTGTTTTCAACCCCCTTCATGATACAAGGTGGCTAGAGCTGGCTGGAGGTGGGGCTTTCCTTCCCCCACGGGGACTAGGTTTGGATAATACCCACAGTGAGGGCAGACTTTCTTAAGAAAAACAGAGGGATCTGGTATATATTTCAAAATGGTTCCTTTTTTCTCTCTCTCTAGCAGAAGCCCAAAGAGATTTTTTTTTCCCCTCTGATCTTCACTGTGAGAACCCAGTTGAGCTCCTGATGATAAAACTCACAAAAGTGTGAGGGCCACCTAATGACTGAGTTGCCTGGAATTTTCACCTCTCAGGCTTATCCACACTGAGCCTCAGCAATTCATCAATCCCAATTTAGAGTTCTTATCCCAGTACTGATTCCCACAGAAGTTTCTGCTCCTCTCAGTTGAGGTTCTCTGTATCCACCATCTGTCTCTCCAATTTTAGGGGCAGAACTAGGCCCTGTGACCTCAGTTCTCTGACATATCTAAGAAAGGTTGTTGACTTTTCAGTTTGTTCAATTTTTTATTTGTTGTTATGATGGAACAATAACTTCTAAACTCCTTACATACTAGATTAGACAACTTTTTAGCAAAATTACCATCGAGGTCATATAAGAGAGAGTACATATGAGTAACCAGAGCTTGAGACCCAAGTTCAAAACATAGCATCCCCTCTTGTTTGTTGTAAACTGTTGGCAATTTACTCCACCTGTCTGACTGTAGGTTCCTCTTATATAAAAAGGGGTACTGATATGTTGTTTTGAGGTTTTATGTATACATAGATGTATATTTTTTCAGTTCAGGATCTGGTGAGTCATAAGTCTTTAATAATTGTTAGTTCCTTTCCCTTTTCCTCTTATCGGTTGCCATAATAAATCACTTAATCTCCCTGAGGCTATTTCTTCATCTTTCAGATGGGGATAACGATGCCTAAGCTTACCAACTCACAGAACTGTTTTGATAATCAAAGAGCCAATGTATGTCATCATATTTATAAAGAAAGAGGATAAGTTATTAAACAAAGACAAGGCAAGAATATTAGCACCATAATAATAATTATTATTATCATTACAAATATTCAAGGCTGTGGCTGACTCACCTGTCTTTATGAAGTTTAATACGAAATCATAAAAGTCTTACATGACGATCCAGCCTGAGTAATTTTCCAAACCATTACTTGCTTTAACTTTTTTTTTCTGCAATAATCAAAGCTCTTCATCTCCAAGAATTTATAAGACTTATGAAAAGAATGTCTGGTTATCTTTCCTGAATTTCACAGGACTGTACAATAGAGGACTGCAAACAAAAACCTACAGTTCTCCCCCTTCCCCCACCCCAAGGCAGAGCTGTTGAAGCTTACCTTCACAGAAGCCAGTATTTTTCCCACCCTCTAGTTCCTGCCAGTGAGGCTATTTTGGTGTACTTAAATGTGTAACCATCAAGACCAAAGGCATCATTGAACATTCTAAGCCCTGAACAACTGAAAGGGCCAAAGAGACCTCAGAAATCATCCAGAGCCCTTCTCTACCATCCTCATTTTATGGGTATTTCCTCCAAGGCTTCCCATTTTCCAGGATATCCTACTCATTGTTTTCACCCCACCAGACTTAAGTAATTGACTGGCTATTCCCAGTACTACAAGATCTAAAGAAAAGGTTATTTTTGTCTCATTGCACAAGAACTTCTCACTACTTGAAGAGCTATAGTATTCTCCTGGAACTCATGCCCTTAGAGCTGTCAAATTAGGTCTTTGTTCAGCATGTTAAACCAAAAGGCCAACAACACAACCAGCAAAGGTGGTCCCTTTACCTGCATCCTTTTCTGCTATTTCAAGTGGAAGAGCTCTGCATTGCCAATGGATACTAAGCATCTTGCATAACTACTTATCATTGAAGTGTTACTGTTGGTATGTCTTTCTAAAAAGAAAAAAGAAAGCCCTTTTTGCTGGATCTTGCCTAGCCAGCAGTTTTCTTTATAGCGTCATTCATTACCATCCTCGCATTAATCCTGAGCGCTGCAATGCCTCCCTGGGATGAGGTTTCCCTTCCTCTCCATATAGTTTGCTTTTCACTGTAGCTGCTGAGCAGCATAAATCAATACAATGCACACCATAAACACCACAAGTGCTAACCCTGCCAATTGGCTCTCTTTAATTGGTTTCAGCTAAAAACCTGTAAACCTATTTGAAGTGAAAAGGCAGACAAATCAAAGGCAAGATGGATGACCTGAAACCCTCGCTGGGCCAAGGGTTGCGAGCTCCAACATGGTATTTTTCATCTCTGTCATGGGTTTTTTCCGTTTCTCTCTGGATCCTTTCTACTTCCCAGGTATTATTCATCAGCTGCCTCCACATTTATAATTATGGAAAGGAAAGTGTAAATACTCCAGGGGCTAGATGGTGCATTTTAGAGATTGTACTAATGGAGAAAGCAACTTGGATAGAATAAATACTCCCCACAATAAGTGCTCTATTGACAATTTTTCATAGTTGCCCTCTTTACAAGTAAACTTAAGCCCTGATGAATTCTCCCTCGAATGTCACACACAGATGACAGATTTGCTGGACATTTGTATCACCAGGCTGACTTTTACAATCCTATGGCTTTGTTTATTCAAAATGCATTTACTTTTCGATTTGCATTGCTGCAGGGAGAGCCCATGGTTCAGATATTTGTCCCTTTGTTTATCTACAGTGACAACAGCGCCTGGGGTACAGCTCAGTTTCCAAAAACCTATCATTCAGCTGAGGCTGAGGAGACTGGATGAAGCTATTTTACCCGAGGGGTTCTAGGTCAAAGGCCTCCAGGAATGGCCTGTTCACTACACTGGTCCCGAGTCCACTTTCTTCCCCTGGCCTGAGGTGAATCCTCTAGTCAAGCAAATTAGATAGTCCATGATCAAAGCCACTGAGCCAGGGACCTCTTTCCAGAAGGTTCCAAATCTTGTCAAGCATGCAGTGGTATTTGAAAAAGTGAGCTCATGTGTTCAACAAATTATCATTTAAAATGTGTGTTAAAGTAGCCACAGAGAAAGCCCCTAGGTAGAAACAAACCAAGACTGACACTCATTGAAGTGCTTGTCAAACAGTAAAACATGTGCATGCACGCACACACACACACAACTTTGGAGAAAAGGAACTTTCACTGGGCATGTTTCATAAACAGGGAATTTCATAGGCAGTTACCACATCTAAATTAGCATTTCAATAACACAATCGTTTCATCACACTCTTGAAACCACTTTTATCTTCCATTTTATTTAAACAGGGCAGAGGCCAAATTTTATGAGAGGCTAGATGCTAAGGCAGCCCCAAACTTGATTCATAAATCTTCCACCCAATTCAGGGAGTACAAACGCAGTCATCTGGCATGTTCATTCAGATCTTTCTTTAGTGTTATTTTATGGTTCTCATTAGCAGCCCCCAAAATTCTCCTGGCATGGTTTTCAGGGTTCACTGTGAGGCTGAATTTCTAGTCACACCCTCAGGATAAGGCTGATGGTATTAATATAAGGTTACATATATTACACCTCTCCCACCCAAAGTTTACATGCATGTAGAAGGAAGATCCCTATTAGAGTACTTTTAAGCCAAACCAGCCATCAGGACCTGCCCTTTGATCAGAGAGTCAGAATAGGATGCTCAGAGCATCTCATTATAACATGTACAGGTCAAGGTCAAGTTTTCTGAAGCACAGAGCCCACTGCTCTTGTTTTGGATTGAAATCATCAAGAATATTTCTTTCCTTCAGTTTTTGCTTCCAATGATGGCACGACACTCCCCCATACATGCTTACCTCCCTCCTGGTGACACGGGCACAACTTCATTTATTGCAGGCATTAAGTTTCCCCATTTTATTTTATTTTTAAACAACTGATATTTTTTCTTTTTTCTGCACAACACAGCATGTGGGATCTTAGTTCCCTGACCAGGGATGGAACCCACACCCTCTGTAATGGAAGTGCTGAGTCTTAAACACTGGACCACCAGGGGAGTCCCAGTTTCCTCATTTTAAAATGACTTCAAGAAGCTGTTTCAAAGCCAGTGGGTCACAGAAGATGCCATAATACTGGCGTGCTATTCATTATAAAGTTTTTCCCAGCCTATGCGTTTGCTACTATGTAGAAGAGACTGAGGGAAGATGAGGGAGCAGTTGGGAAAGACCCTGATGCTGGGAAAGATTGAGGGCAGGCGGAGAAGGGGATGACAGAGGATGAGATGGCTGGATGGCATCACTGACTCAATGGACATGAGTTTGGGTAAACTCCAGCAGTTGGTGATGGACAGGGAGGCCTGGCGTGCTGCGGTTCATGGTGTCGCAAAGAGTCAGACACGACTGAGTGACTGAACTGAACTGAACTATCCAGCAATAAACAGTTGAAAAGAGTTGGAAGGTGCTTTCTTTTGTAGCCTGTATTACAAGTTTACTAGGAATGAAAAAAATCACCTCATCAGTCCTGTTTCCATGAGTTGAGCTATTTAAAATGCAGCAGAAGGGGACACGGCTATTTTCCACAGATAAGCCTGCCTAGATGGTCAGAGAACTATCAATTTACTTTAGTTTGTTCACAAACAGAGAAACAGCAAGATTTCTTAGCACAGAATTTCTTTTCTAACTTTCTCTTTCCCTAACATCCCTACCTCCACCTGAAAACACACACACACACACAGTTGTCTGGGTTTTGGCAAACGCTCTGTTGACAATCCTTATCTAATTGTAGGCTCATTAGAAGGAGATGTTGAAAGTGGAATTCTTCTGATCTACCATTCGGCTTTTTCTTTTTCTTTTTTTCTTTCCATGGCTCATTTCATGTTTAATCTTTAAAGTGAAGATAAATCTCTACAGGAAAAGCGAAATATCCCTATAATACCAGTGTCTACATAGCTTAACCTTTCCCTAAAAAGACTTTTCATTTTGTTCAATAGCTTAAATATGAATGCCCATTGAAAGAGGCTAAATGCAAGATTGCAAAATGTAGAATAACTGTGCCAACCTCTAGCTCTAAGACAGGTTTCACTCTCCCAGGGTCACCATGTTATTGAATTAGTCTACTCTAATGCAGTGAGCTGGGGGTATGTGTTCAGAGTGTGAGGTGTATTGAGAATGTAAGGGGGCTGTTTTGCTGGCAACCGGTCCCATTTATGTTCACTGTTCCTATAACCACCCAGAATCAAAATGAGGTCTTCATAACACAGTTGGAGAAAAGACACTGATTCACTTTGCAGTACAATAGAAACTAAGACATGGAGAAGGTGATAGCACCCCACTCCGGTACTCTTTTGCCTGGAAAACCCCATGGACAGAGGAGCCTGGCAGGCTTCAGTCCACGGGGTCGCTAAGAGTCCAACATGACTGAGTGACTTCACTTTCACTTTTCACTTTCATGCATTGGAGAAGGAAATGGCAACCCACTCTAGTGTTCTTGCCTGGAGAATCCCAGTGATGGGGAAGCCTGGTGGGCTGCCGTCTATGGGGTCACGCAGAGTCGGACACGACTGAAGCTACTTAGCAGCAGCAGAAACTAAGACAACATTGTTTCAATTATACTCCAATAAAACTTGTTTTAAAAAGAAGAATTTCAGAATGAAAGACCATTATAAAAAGACAGAAAAACTACTGATATTTCATACTTCCAAAGACGACTGGAAACATCTTTCTATCTCCTAACACTAATGCATTGTAGCCAAGTAGCCCTTTCAAAGTTCTAGGGAGTTCTCTTTCTCTTGATTACATGAGTTGTTTGGGGAAAATAAATCTATCCACTTTTCCTTCTGATTTCATCACTCTGTTCCTACCTAGATTTGATCTAGAACTAGATGTCAAAGAGGAAGCGTCTTGACCACATTTTCTCTCCAGTCTAACTGCTAATTCTGAGCCAGATGTCCCCACCAACCAAATGCAATGAAAGATTTGACACATCTGTATTATTCCAGACATCTGCCCCTCCCTTGTCTTCTTTTTGAATGCCATCGGAAAGCACATTTTTGTTTTATAATAAGAATACTGCAGCAAAAATGAGATGGGCTAAAATTCTAGACAACATTTTCCAATGGCTTCCAAAATAAATGCATCAACATTTTTATTTAGCACCACCTGCAAGAAAAGTCTATGGTCAGCGTTCAGGCTCAATAATATAAAAATGAAAATTATTAGCTGGGAAATAGGTTTCAGGATCAGGTCTACAGAGGATAACTTTAAACAACAGAAAAATCCCTCTTGGAGACAGAGTCTTTAGAATCCCTTATAAGCATGCTATATTTGGAATTTATGTATTAACTCCATTCCCCCTTTGACTCACACACATACTTCTAAATCAAATGGCTTTCAAATACAAACTCCACCACATAAACTATGGAAATCTACTCTTCATCAGCTTTTCCCAACTGAGGTTCTTTAAGAGAATTTAGCCCCATAGAAAATGATTCCATGGATTGTTCTCTCAATTTTCCCAAAGAAGATACTTAGCTAATACTACTCTAGAACGAAGAGGAAATAAGTTCACTCATTAACATACAATAGATGTCTTAGGACTTAATTCTCTAGCAAATCTTAGAAAAGTTCTGCTGCTGCTGCTGCAGCTGCTAATCACTTCAGTCGTGTCCGACTCTATGCGACCCCATAGACGGCAGCCCACTAGGCTCCTTTGTCCCTGGGATTCTCCAGGCAAGAACACTGGAGCAGGTTGCCATTTCCTTGGTTCTTTTAAAAAGCATAGAAATGTGATCACAAACTAATTTGCGTAATGCTGCCAGTTCCTCTATTCCCCAGATAGTCCTAACAGACTTCTGCTGTAACAAGTCCTACTACTTGTAAGAAGATAAGAATGGTTTCCATATGCCAACCAGTCTCTATACTAAATCCTTAAAACTCATCTGCTCATTTAAACAACACAAGAGGAATATGCTGTGGGTATTATTACTATTACCCATTTGACAACTGAGGAGTCGCTGGTTAGAGGGAATAACTGGCAAAATCAAATTTGAACCTAGAGCCTATCTGACTCAAAAATGCCAGGAGAAAAAGAAATCCATTTTGCTGTGACAAATGCCATGGGGGCTAGAGTTAGGAAGCTGTCAGACGGAGGGCCTCCACTCACCTGCTGGACCAAGCAGGAGGAGGAGGAACATCAAGATGCAGGCAGGATTGGTTGATAACCACCGCCAAATAGATTGGGTCACCAAAGAACAAAAATTGCCAGGAAGAGGACTGGGACCCCAAAGCCAGAAATAAGGGGAATCAAACCAGGCACTAGACTACAGCTAAATAGCTGTTGTAAGTCAGGGATCTAGGATAATAGTTCAAGTCAAAATCAAAAGAGCATTTTTAAATGGTAAGTAGATTCAATTTCTTTTTTTAAAGAAAGTATAAGGGTTTGAACAACCTCTTTCTCTCATTTCCCTCCACTGCCTACCTCCACCTCTTTTTGGTTCCCAAGAGATAGTGTCTTTAATACAACCCAATGGAAAGGGTGTCAAGAAGGAAACCAGTCCAAAAAATTGGAAGCAGCTAATGGTTGACTGAGAACAGCCTGGAGTTGAAAGCAACTTTAACAATAAAGTTCATGGCTACAAACCCAATGGCTTCCCTTCATGTCTAACTGAATCTCTGGTGTCAGTTTCCCTGCCCCAGCCTTGATAAGATCCTATTTCTAAGATTTAAAAAATTATAGAAATCAACTAATTTCTAAGAAGAATAAAGCATGTCAATGTTCTGAAAGTCAAAATCTAACGCTCTGCAAGGAAATGTCCAGGTGAAACATCTCCAGTGCCCCACTTTGTAATGATTGCCATGAAAGACTGAATTACTTTGATGACGAGAGACTCACTAACTTAAAGTTCTTCTCAACGTTGGACTTAGCAATGTCGAATATTCAGGATATCATCTTTTTCTTCTCATATTTTATTCAATGTAAGTCTTCATAGATTATAATATATGCCATTATTTTGTGTACCTATAACAAGAGCTACTATTTCAACAATAGCCAACCACTCTTTGTAGGAGATATCTGGTCGTAGAGTTGCTAAAACATGGGAGGGTAGGCCTCAGAGACAATGGAATATGGCAATTCTTTGTCCACATAGCCCCCAGGGAGCTGGAGGGCTGCTATGGTAAATCAAACATCTGCCTACTTCTGACTAGGGTAGCCCCACCAAGGCACCTGACCCCACCATTGCTTCTTCCTGCTTGAATTAGCCTCTCATCCCACTGAGAGCTGCTGACTAGGGTCCAGAGTCTTTGACCATTCCTGCACGAGCCTAGTGCAAGTCCAGGCACACAGGAAGCACACCGTGATAGGCATTCGCAATTGGCGAAGTATGGTTACATCCAGATATAAAGCAGCCATGTTCCTTGTGCTACCTGACACCTGTCACACTCCTGAGGTAAGCAAGGCAGAGATTATTACCCCTGCTTTCCACAAAACACAGGTATAACCAGATGAAATATCTTCACCTGCCCAAGGACATGCCATAAGCAAGTGATGTTCCTGGGAGGAGAGCTCAAAGTTTTTAACTCCCAGAGCAAGACTGGTCCTTTTTTTTCTGTTACCTTTCTCTGTTCCCAAAGTAAATGCCAAGTCTAAAGTTCTCATCTGGTGTTTCACACCCATCTGGAGACCAAGGTGCACCAGGAGCACCCGAGATTAATCTCCAGGACCTGGCCCCTGCGTGGCTGCCCAGGGCATCTCAGGTGTGGACCTTTGGGATGTCCGTCCTGCTTCTCCATGGACCCTGCCTTCCTGCACCAAAGTGTTCTGCCGTATAGTCCAGGAGGCAAAGGAAGTCACAACCACAAATTTAGGATTTGTATAGTACTTTCTGAAACATATGTAAAGATTATATTTTACTTATGTTATAAGGAAAACAAATCCCAAATCCTAGAACACTTGATTTCTCCTTATTGAGCTATAGAATCAATGGCAAAACCACAAAAACAAATGGATTTCATGGCCCCATAGAGGCTTTTCTCTGTGGAAGGGGAAAAAACAGTTAAAACACATTCTCTGTTCACTGTCCTTTCCTTATGCAAAAGGGGAGCTTTACCAGCAGAATCAGACCATCCAACTTATGAAGATCAAGGGCAGAGGAGAAATTTCAGGGGGTGATTCTCGAGTCAAATTCTTTTTCTGCATCACCCCCGCCACACACACACACACAGTTTTGTTTCATGCTTTTTTCAGAACATAAATACACTTCCTTTTCCATTAAGTAATAAAATATACTGTAGAGTTGCACAACTCCACAGACCCAAGGGACGTTAAAGCAGGCTCATCAAGCACCATCCATGTGGAAAGGTATGAATATATTTTCACCTGGCACAGACAGAGTTCCTTTGTAGTTGCCCCAGCACCCTTACTCACATGCACTCCTTCCCAAAACACACAAGAGGGAGGGAGAGGGGAAAGAGAGAGAGAGGTTGAGAATTGTATGGAAGATCAGAGGAAATGATAGATTTGTAATATCTGCAAAGAGCCCAGCATGAAACAGCACGCAGAATTCTTAGTAATGCAGCTCCTATTTTTTGTTTTGTTATGTCTTGTTTCATTTTCACTTGTTAAGTGAATTTTTAAATAACTTGAATTTTGTTGCTGCAGGCTAGATTTGGAATCACTTTCTCTTCTATTATTTGAGAATGATCAGTTATTTTATCTCTACGCGAATTCTGTATTTTTTTTTCTATTTTGGCCCCAAAGCACCAAAATGTTATGTTTAGGAAGGACCTGTTGAGGCTTCTTTGTTGAAGCCAAGGAAAGATAGAAACCATGAATTCCATCACAAAGCTCACTAATTGTCAGACTTTTGTTGAAGACTCTAATTAAATCCCATAGGAAAAGAACACCAAGCGGTGGAAATAGAGAAATCAGTCATTTAAATAACTCTGCTAAGAGCTTAAAATAGACACCAAAAAACATCTGAAAAGTTTGTTTGTTTGTTTTTTTCAGGCTAAAAGAAGAAAAATTAGGAACAGAGAAATGTTGGGCTAGATAATAATATTCTAAGCATCTGAAAGGTAGCATCTATAAAAACTTTATGAGATGCGCTAAATTTATTCCAGACAAAAATCTTCATCGACTGGCTGCCTATTAGATTGTCTTTATTGTCTTTCTTTCTTTATAGAGCTGTCATTGGAAGATTCCTCCTGCTCAGCCAATCATGGAAGATTCCCAAAAGTCCCTAGAGAATAAAGAGATTGGTCCATCAACCTAATCCTGCACACAGAAACCCCTCCTCCAGGTCTACTAAGAGCAGCTGCACCTCAAACAAGTGTCTTTTATGAGATACCCTTCAATGGAACAAATGAAAAATCCCTCCAAACATAAAACACATTTCTCACAGAGGAAAAAGTACTCAATTTGAGCCATAAAACCCTCACAGGGCTGAAAATACCTTTCTCACAGATGTGAATAGGAAAAGAGATCTCAAAATTGTATTCCTCACAATTTAGATGTCCTAAGATTAAACAGGTCAACTCACAAATTTTGTATTTGTGCCCCGACACCACTCACAAAGTTTCCAGGTCCAGGCCCTGGCTTCAAAGTCAAGCTCCATTCAGAACCAATCAAAGAGACTCGCCTCTTAGCCTCTCCCTGACCTTGGGCATGGTCTTTTGAGACTGGCTTGGGGGTGTGTCAAGATGTGTGAAAGGAGATCTGGCTCAAACGGACTTCCTGGATTTCATTTCCCTCCTGCCTTGTCCAAAAGCAGGACCATGCTCTGCAAAGCTCTCCCTAGATGCTATGTGAATGAATGAAACACATGCATGCTTAGACATGTCTGACTCTTTGTAGCCTGCCAGGCTCTACTGCCTATGGGATTATCCCAGGCAAGAATACTGGTATGGATAGCTATTTCTGCCTCCAGGGCATCTTCCCAATCCAGGGATTAAACTCATGTCTCCTGTGGCTCCTACATTGGCGGGTGGATTCTTGACCACCGAGCCACTAGGGAAGCCAGGATAGTAGGAAATTAGGGATCAAACCCAGGCCCCCTGCATTGGGAGCACAGTGTCTTAGCCACAGGACCACCAGGGAAGTCCCATGACATGAAAGTATCAGTCAGTCACTAGGTCCTGTTGTGACCATGTGGGCTGTAGCCTGCTAGGCTCCTCTGTCCATGGAATTCTCCAGTCAAGAATATTAGAGTGGATAGCCATTTCCTTCTCCAGGGGATCTTCCCAACCCAGGAATTGAACCCAGGTCTTCTGTATTGCAGACAGATTCTTTACCATCTAAGCCACCAGGGAAGTTCAGAGCAGATGTTATATGATTGATCCCAAATGGGTACAATGGCAATTTTGGCAAAGTTCCTTGTGACCTGGGTCTTCTCCATCTTTCCTTCCTCCTACAAATAAGTTTCTTGTATGGTTAGCAATGTGAGGCCTCCAGAGTGGACCTCACCCTCTAGCCCCATCTCATCCATCTCTATAAGGTCCCATTCTCCCTTTCTTCCACTTACTACAAGGAGGAGAGCCTCCTCCTATCAGAGACTGATGCTTGCACAGGAGATTTAACCACAGAAGGCACCTTGCTCCAGCAACAGTACCTCTCTCACCTGCACCATGAACTTTTCTGTCTTTGTGAGCACTTTCCTTCTAAATATAGTATAAATCCACTTATAATACAAATTTCTGCCTTTGTAACACTTTTTTTTTTAATTCCCTGAGGTTGTATCCCTATAAGAAGCTATCATCCTGCTCACCAGTGCTTCTGCAGCTTCTTGGGAAAGAGTCTGCCCCACAACAATCTAGCTTCCATTTCCCCTCTATCACAGAGGTCCTCACCCAGGTCAGTAATAGCCTGATTTACGGCATTCGTAGAACTCTTTCTTCATCCTTTTAGCTGCCTCCTCTGTGAACTTTGACACTGTCCCCTTCCTTCCTTTTGGACATGCTCTCCTCTTAGTCCAGACCTTCTCTCCTACTTCTCCTTCTATTTCTCTGACTGCTCGTGCCCAGCTCCTGTATTTGCCTCTTCTGTGCAGCACGTTCATGGGCATGTAATACCTTGCAGGTTCATTCATCTTCTCCTTCCTTCCTGGCTCCCTCCTCTGTGTCTGGCTTCCACAATGATCGACAGGATGGCATTTACCATTTATAACTTTACCTTTCCCCACCAGTCTCCACCATATCTTTGTGGATGCCTGAAAAAAATTTTCCCAAGAGATATAGATTCCATTTAACTTTGAAGTTTGAAATATTGGTAATCCTTGGAGAAGTGAAATACCTGCAAGTTCCTTTCTAAGTGAGCATTTTGATGGGAGAAAAGGAGAGGCAACTCAAATATTCACTATCACTCGATTTTTCACTTATCACAGGGGGATAAAAATAATTGCCCTTCCTACAGCAGTCATAATAAGAGTTGAAAGTGCTGTGAAAATTTAAAAACTGAAATATTATTACTAACCGGCATGAATACAACTGGTTTCTATTTGGGAGAAGCTTAATATCTCTCACATTCCTACTCTTTTCTGAGGCTTAACACAATTTTGATTAGAATACCACTCAAAGTTTGTCCCAGCATCCGTCTTTGAAAAGCTTGTGAGTCTTCCCTTCCTGACCCTGAACTCACTAGCAAACTAAGTCTCAGGAGAGATGGGAAGGAGACTATGAAAACATAGAAGAGGCAGGAACATGGAAATTCCTACATTAAAAAGGCTTAAAATTTTATTTTGTATCCCATCAGGATTATTAGGGTAGAAAACATCCATACAAGAGAAGGCCCTTATGTCTTAATGTTGTTTATAGTTCTGTGTAGTGTCTAATATTCAATACAAAATAAATTGTGTGCTTGCAGTGAACACAAATGCACAACTTCTCAGAATTTGGGATGAGAATGTTTGAATTCTTTGGGACGAAGATGTTTGAATATAAATTAAGAGGCTGGCAGTCACTGTCACCTCCTTATTTTAAAATTACTATTGAAAACTGACTGATGAAATTCATCAATTCTGATTCATCCTTTCTACCCTTGAAGTTAGGTGTGTCCAGGTGACTTGCTTTGGTCAATGAAATATGAGTAAAAATGAAAAGTGACACCTTTCGAACTGAAGTTGTAAACACCTTCATGCAATTCGTGGTTTTCTGCCATTGCCATTGGCAACGTTGCGGAAAAGGTGTTCATTAGCCTGGATCCTGAGGTCAGGATAATGCAGAGAAGCACCCTACAGTTTTTACACCCCATCTCTAAAGAATATGGAACACAAGCCATCCAGACTTATTTTTTTACAAAGTGTATCTGGATCTCTACCGAACACTGCTGCTGCTGCTGCTGCTGCTGCTGCTGCTAAGTCACTTCAGTCGTGTCCGACTCTGTGCAACCCCATAGACGACAGCCCACCAGGCTCCCCTGTCCCTGGGATTCTCCAGGCAAGAACACTGGAGTGGGTTGCCATTTCCTTCTCCAATGCATGAAAGTGACAAATGAAAGTGAAGTCGCTCAGTCGTGTCTGACTCTTCGCAACCCCATGAACTGCAGCCTACCAGGCTCCTCCGTCCATGGGATTTTCCAGGCAAGAGTACTGGAGTGGGGTGCCATCGCCTTCTCCGCCACTGAACACTACACTTTCATAAATCCAGCATCTTAGATCCTACCCAATTAAGTCTCTCACTAAATTTGTGTCCTTATCTCCCAACACACTCCAACATGAAACAATCTAATGAAGAGAGGTACATTCATTTTCTATTTGCTGTGTTTCTAATTTATCACATATTGAACTACTTGAGACAATAATGGAACTGGCATTAGTCAAGGCTGTAGTTTTATATGAAGATTTGGGTCCTCATCCAAGTTCATCTATGGTGTTGACAGAATTCCATTTTTTGTGACTATAAGACTGAGACCCTCAGTGAAGGTCACACTCTGCCTTGGACAGTTCACACTGTGTGATTTCTTCCAGGCAAGTAGGAAAGTCTATCTCCTCTAAAGGCCCACTTAATGAGGTCAGGACCACCCAGAATAATCTTTCTTTTGCTTAACTCACAGTCAGCTGATGAGGGATCTTAACTGCATCTGCAAAATTCCCTTCAATTTTACAAATAATATAATTGCAGAAGTGACATTCCATCATATCACAGCTCCTGGCCACACTAAAGGGGAGAGGATTATGTAAAAGTGAGTGTTTGGGGGGGTCCTTTTGGAATCCTGCCTACCATAGGAGGCAACTCTATGTCCACATATCAGCTTTAGCTTCTCTTGTAGCTTTGCTTATATAACACCCTCATAACTTTGAATCTTTTTCTGTCCTGAATTTTGCTCCAAAATTTTTCTATTCTTTATCCTAACACAGCCATCTCCTCTCTAAAGCCTGCATGAACACTGAACAGTTGCGGTGGACTGGCCATCCTGACATCTTGTTCGAGACTGTGCTTCTTTTCTCTTTAGGTGGACATTAGACATGCATCATCTGAAAGGAAGCAGAAGGCCATGGGACTCTCTGAAATTTTGTACAGTAGTAGGGGAAAACCTTTCCTCAATGAGTAGGTTTAAAGGGGAACGTCAGGGCAAAAACAAAGTTGCCTTTAGGATTCTGCACCATCATCCCTGTTCATTCTTGTACTAGATCCTGTCCAACACACCTGTCTCTTCATGTGGTTGTGAGCTCTTTTAGGAGGCTGCTTGTTGATTTTTAAGTTCAAAGTCATGGATTACTATCAGTCTTGTCAGTTTCATGAAAAGCCAAGATGTGCTATTTCTTGTCTCCACAGAGAAGACAGAAGCAGAGCAGATTTCAGCTACTACACAAACATAGACAGAGACACATGTGTGCATGTGCACACACACACACACACACACACTCTGGTCTTCTTGAAAGTGTGCAGCATGATCTCTAGAACACCATGTGTGGAACCATCTTATTTCTCAAGCTGACACCTTTTCTCAGTTCCTCAGCTCTGATAAGGGGTGGAAACATGAATTTCAGAGGAAGGAGATTAAAAGAGAGGTCAAAGTGAGGACCAGAGATTTTATGCAAATATGATGCAAATTGTGAGAAAGCAATCTAGTTTAGCTATCTCAATGTTTTTCAGATGTTTGGGGGATGAAAGGGGACAGTGGGTGTCTCAAATTGCCAGATATAAAGAAAGTGCACTCCTGCAACTGATTCGATTGAAGAAATATATAATAGGCTACTTCTGTACTCACTAACAGATAATTTAAGGGAAAAAGTAAATATGTGGTTAAAAATATCACAATGGCAACGTACAAAGTACTGACTTTATATGTATATTTCACATATATGTATAAAATATATATTTTCATATATACAAATATTTACATTTATTTTTTTAATTCATTTTCTATGACCCTTCTCCTACTCCCATCCCCACCTCAATAAAAGGAAAAGTCAACTAGTAAAATCAAATATTGTTTCTAAAATGTCAATTTGTGTTTCCAGTTATGTATCCAGTCAAGACCTCTGTTCTACTTTTATACATTTGTGTGGTGTTTGGGGCCAGGAATCCCCAGCCACTTCAGTTCACTACAATGAACTGACATCTGTGACATAATAGCATAAGAAATAAACTCAAATGATTCATTTATTAAATGACACTCCACAAGGCATCACCCACTGTCCAGAAGACAGAAAGTGACATGCTCCCCCGAATGCCTTTGTGCGGGGCCAGCCTTAAGTGGAACCAGCTCTCAGGAAGTTTATATCACTGGTATGGCTCTGGATGACCAGGCCTGCTGGTTTCATCATATACCACTGGATTGAGAAATCAGAGCTGGATACACTGAGAGACTGAGAGGAGGAGAGGGGCCAAGGAGCAGATCTATTTGTTTTGTGAATTATCAGCACATTTCCTTAGGGGGCAGCTGATAAAGTGATAAAGATCATGGCATTATGGAAGAGGAATGAGTCTGAGATACAAAAGAGACTGGAAGTATGTTATGAATATTAATACTTGTGTTAACAAGGCCTTCAATGTGCCTTCCTCATAGTGAAGCCTCAAAGGAAACTATGTCTCAAAATGGACTTGAACAGGCTCTCTGTTGAATCATAATCTTCTCAAAGCTGATAAATTGCTGTCTTCTGGGAAAAGAAATGAACTTCAGAGTGGACATTCCCAGGAATAAGAGTTTAAAGGTTAAAAAATAAAAATAACTTAATTAAAATGTTTCCAAGCAGAAAACTATATTTCTACAGTTTACCATTTACTAAATTATTAACAAAACCTCAGTCATCAATAGAGACTAGGAAGTCAGGAAACTAAGAATGTCAGACATACGCATTCATCTATTCTGAAGGGGACTTCCCAGGTGGCACTAGTGGTAAAGAACCTGCCTGCCAACGCACGAGACACAAGAGACGTGGGTTCAGTCCCTGGGTCAGGAAGATCTCCTGGAGGAGGGCATGGCAACTCACTCCAGGATTCTTGCCTGGAGAATCCATGGACAGAGGAGCCTGGCGGACTACTGTGTCCATAGTGTCACAAAGAGATGGACATGACTGAAACAAGTTAGTGTGCACATGTTTACTGAACAACCATATCATGGTGCATGCTGCACCTAGGGAGGCGCCAAGCTTATAGGGTGGGAAATAAAATTTGTAAAGGAGCAGTTATACCAAGAAAGCACTGTACTAAATGACAGACATGCACTTCTCTTTCAGTTCTTCAAAAACCATTCTAAAGTAAGTTCTTTCATCATTCCCATTTTACAGATGAGGAAACCAAGTCTTGGAGAGGATAAAGAACTCACACAAAGTCAAGCAAATATTAATTGTTTGGGGCCATGATCAGATCACATTTTAACCCAGCTCCAAAATACATGCTTTCAATCATTACCCCTCTGTGAACCCAGGAGACCTTGTGTTGCAGGGGAGTTGGAGGAGTGGCAGTAAGGGAAGAAAAGGTCACATGATTAGGTGAGAGATTCATATGAAGACAGGAGAATGAATCCGTTCTTCTAAATGCACCATAACCATCATGGCTCCCTTAAACTGTGAAGGCTGATTTCTCTGCTGGAAAACCCTTGCTCTTTCTGCATCCCACTCCAGCTTTCATCTTGCAAGTGGGCTCTCCATTGTCTCTACTCTATGCCCCTTCCTCCTGTGAGCACTTCTCATCTTGTATCTGCAACATTTCTGTGACAATCTGTTGGATTACATAGTTTTTTTACCTGTGTCTTTGACATTAAATTGAGAACATCTCAAGAGCAGAACCAATAGAGAGATTAATCAGATTTAATCGCCCAACTTTTAGCACAGTGTTAGCACCAAACAGGCATCTAAGATAAATGAATTAAAGAATGACTATAAGGATATGAGAAGTTTTTATTTTGTTTTGTTTTGGATGACAAAGTCAAGTTTATTACTTCCTTAGATCAGTAGAGACAGAATCTGGGGTGAGGAAAGGGGACACAGGAAGTAGGTGAATGTATCCTTTTGGCCATGGCTGAATTCTTAACACCTTGGGAGGCCAACCTGTGCACTATGGATGGGTCTGTGGATCATCTGCTCATGGACTAGGTACCCACTGAAGTTCAAGGTTCAACCCAAAGCTGAGAAACAGGGCTCCTCCCCATGGTTCTATTGGTGGGGTCACCTGCACAGGTCTGAGCATGGAGAAAGTGTGTGGTAATAACCTCCATTGGGGTAATTACAATTGTCATTCATTTTTTTTAGCTCCACCCCTCTCCCATCCCAACCACCAGCAAGCCCTGCCTCCAAATATATCTCTATCTACAGACTCCTCTCCATTTCCTTTGTTTCTGCCCTGGACTAAGGCACCATCAGCTTTCACCTGAACAGCATCAATCATCTACAAATATATATTCCCATTTCTTGCCCTGTACAATCAATTCTTGACACAGCACCCAAAGTAATCTTCTAAAAATTGTCATAACTCCCATCATTCCTTGCTTAAAAGCATCCAGTGGCATCTCTTACTTCTCTTGGTCCTGACCAGTGGGCATTTGGTCTTCTCACTCCCTGGCATGTTCTTCTTTTCACAAATAATTTCTCATCAGTCAAGTCTCAGCAACCATCACAACCTAGAGAAGCCTTCCTTGACCACTTTGTCTGAAGTCACCTGCCAAGTACTTGCTATCACATCACAGAGTCTTACTTTCTGCATAACCTTCAACTCCACCTGAATGTGTCTTCTTTACTGGTTTATTTTCAAGTGTCTGAGTCTTTCATCTGAAACTAAACTCTCTAGTAGTTTTATCTCTTTATATCGAGTAACTGGGCTTCCCAGATGGCACTAATGGTAAAGAATCATCCTGTCAATGCAGGAGACATAAGATATACAGGTTCGATCCTGGGTGGAGAAGATCCCCTGGAGGAGGGGATGGCAACCCACTTCAGTACTTTTGCCTGGAGAATCCCATGGACAGAGGAGTCTGGAGGGCTATAGTCCATGGGATCACAAAGAATCAAATATGACTGAAGTGACTTAGCACACACACATGCACCTAGTAACTAGAACAGTATCTGGCGCACAGTAGGTGCTCAATAAACAATTGGTGAATGAATGGAATAGTCACCTGCTCCTATTCTTTGTATAATGTGGGACAAAGGATTTGCCTCCCTAAAATCTACCCTGTAGGGGGGGGTCATGAGATTTCTATGATATGAACTATGTGAAGTACATAACACAGTAATTTGCACACGTCAAGAATTCAATACATTTCTGTCCATTTATCAAATACACAGAATGCATATCCATGTGTTACAACATTTCCTTCCATTATTTATTTCACTGCTTGCTTCTGTTACTGATAAACATCCCTCCTGCTCCTCCAGCACTTGCCTTCTCTAGTGCTCCATTATGCATCTTTTTCTATTGTCTGAAACAGCCCTGGGAAAAAAGGTGCTCCTGGGGTGGGATCATGGGATCACAAAAGCAGATTTTGCTAGTCAAAAGTGTCCAATAAAAATGGGAAGCTGCTTCTTAAATGTCTCTGAAAGTCTGTGGTTTAGTTCACAATATCTTAACAGATTAAGTTAATGCAAATAGCAGATGTATTTTGTAGCAACAAGACAAATGTTCAGCAGAATTAAAGTTATTCGTGTGTAGTCACACTGGGAATATTTGCATGATATTTTGCTAATTGCTCCAAAATCTGACTTGTAGCGAATAAACAAATGGAAAAAGAAAATAAACCAGCAAAAATTAGCCCCAGGACTCCCTGATTTCTTTTAAGCTCCCAGTGTCTTTCTTCAACCACTCAGCTTGTGGCTTGAAAAGCCCGGTGGCCTTTCCCAGTCTCCCAAGCATATTCTGGGACCTATTATTTCTGCAGAGATATTCATGGTTTCCACCTGGTGACAAGCGGTCTTCCAAAAGCACTGGGTGTTTTTTCTCTCCCTGACTCTCAGCACCCTCTTCAGACTTCAAATGTCTGCTTAGATTTCCTAACAAAAGCATCATGCTGGTAGATTGTACTACTTGAAAATAGTGTAAATTTGTTAAGTTTTCTTAAAATATTTCAGACAATTTTTTTGTCAATACATACTAAGTGAATTACTTTCTGAGGGTTGACATGACAAAGTATCACAAACTGGGTGGCTTAAACAGAAGAAATGTATTGTCTAACAGTTGTGGAGACTAGAAGTCTGAAAGCAAGGTATCAGTAGAATTGGTTCTTTCTAAGGGCGCTGAGACAACATGTGGCCCATGCCTCTCTCCTAGCTTCTTGTGACACTGGCAATCCTTGGTCCATAGATGCATTGCTGCAACCTCTTCCTCCATCTTCACATGGAGTTCTCCTGTGTATCTGTCTTCATGTGGCTGTCTTATAGGGACACCTGTCAGATTGGATTAGGGGCCTATCCTACCCCAGGATGACCTCATCTATAATGTAATATATCTACAATGGCCTTATTTTGAAATCAGATCACTTTTGTGGTTTTAGGGGCTAGGGTCAACATCTTTTGGGAGGGGAAAGTGAAAGTGTTAGTTGCTCATTCATGTCTGACTCTTTGCGACCCCATGGACTATAGCCTGCCAGTCTCCTCTGTTCATGGAATTCTCCAGGAAAGAATATTGCAGTGGGTAGCCATTCCCTTCACCAGGGGATCTTCATGACCCAGGGATTGAACCTGAGTCTCCCGCATCGTAGGCAGATTCTTTGCCATCTGAACCACCAGGGAAGTCATTTTTGTAGGGAGATAGACACAAATCACAGAGAAGGCAATGGCACCCCACTCCAGTACTCTTGCCTGGAAAATCCCATGGATGGAGGAGCCTGGTAGGCTGCAGTCCATGGGGTCGTGAAGAGTCGGACACGACTGAGTGGCTTCACTTTCACTTTTCACTCTCATGCATTGGAGAAGAAAATGGCAACCCACTCCAATGTTCTTGCCTGGAGAATCCCAGGGACGGGGGAGCCTGGTGGGCTGCCGTCTATGGGGTAGCACAGAGTCGGACATGACTGAAGTGACTTAGCAGCAGCAGACACAAATCAACCGACACACAATTCAACCCATAACATAAAGGGTCTCCAAACTTATGGGCCTATGTCCCTAGAAATGAAAACATCTGTGCACATACTTCAATAGGTCTGCATGTGTTTGTGTGATAGTTACATACATAAATATCCATATTTTTGGATACATAAGTAGTAGACTAGCCTATTAATATGTCATATATATTATACAACAAACACAAAAATAGAATTTTTTTAACTTATGAGGAAAAAAGAGATTAGAAGTGATAGTACAAACCTCCTCACTCACTGTGGATCACTTTGTTTTCCCTTTTCCTGAAAACCACTTTCAAAAGGAAGGGAAAGTGAAATTAACTCTATGAAGCAGTGAAAAGGAAAATAAATCATTAAAGAAAGAGAAAATGGGTGACCAAATTTGAAAGATCTGAACTGAAACAAAATTGAAGATCTTGTGGTTAAATGCACAGTTTAAGTTTAATTTCATCATCTTTAAAGTAGCCTACCATTACTGCTGGGCATATATCTGGAGAAAACCAATGCAAAAAGATACATGTACCAGTGTTCATAGCAGCACTATTAATAGCCTAGATGTGGAAGTAACCTAAGTGTTCTCTGACAGATGAATGAATATGAAGATGAATATGAAGATATAGCACAGTGGAATATTACTCAGCATAAAAAAGACGCTTACTCCTTGGAAGAAAACTTATGACCAACCTAGATAGCATATTCAAAAGCAGAGACATTACTTTGCCAACAAAGGTCCGTCTAGTCAAGGCTATGGTTTTTCCTGTGGTCATGTATGGATGTGAGAGTTGGACTGTGAGGAAAGCTGAGCACCGAAAAATTGATGCTTTTGAACTGTGGTGTTGAAGAAGACTCTTGAGAGTCCCTTGGACTGCAAGGAGATCCAACCAGTCCATTCTGAAGGAGATCAGCCCTGGGATTTCTTTGGAAGGAATGATGCTAAAGCTGAAACTCCAGTGAAACTCCAGTACTTTGGCCACCTCATGTGAAGAGCTGACTCATTGGAAAAGACGCTGATGCTGGGAGGGATTGGGGGCAGGAGGAGAAGGGGACGCCAGAGGATGAGATGGCTGGATGGCATCACTGAATCGATGGATGTGAGTCTGAGTGAACTCCGGGAGTTGGTGATGGACAGGGAGGCCTGGCGTGCTGCAATTCATGGGGTCGCAAAGAGTCGGACACGACTGAGCGACTGATCTGATCTGATCTGATCTGAAAGATTATCACACTAAGTGAAGTCAGAAAAAGAAAGACAAATATCATATCACTTATATGTGGAATATAAAGTATTATAAAAATGAACTTATTTACAAAACAGAAACATACTCACTCAGAGACATAGAAAACAAACCTGTTTACACAAAAGGGGAAGGAGAGGGGAGGGATAAATTAGGAGTTTAGGATTAGCAGATACAAACTCCTATATGTAACATAGATAAACAACAGGGTCCCTGTCCCTACAGCACAAGGAACTGTATTCCATATCCTGTAATAAATAAACAATAATGGAAAAGAACATGAAAGATGAATACATATATATGTATATTTGAATCACTGCTGTACACTGGATACTAACATAGCATTATAAATAAAATATACATCAATTTTAAAAATAAATAAATAATAATATTAACCCTCTATTAAATTGGAAGTGGGAATTTTATTCTAAAAAAATCAGAATTAATACATTCTGCCCATTCTATTAGCATCATGGAAGTCTGAATATGAAAATCTCGTTCCCAGAAGCAGAAGTCCTATTTCTTCTGTTTTCTTATTTTAAGAAGTGATTTTTCACCAATATTGTTTAATCATCATGAAATATAGGAATCCAAATGTTATAGTGAAAGGGCCTTGGTGACCTTGGCTGTGGGTAGCCCAAAGACACAGAGAAAATGAACTCTCTTCTCAGGTCTCAGCTTCCTCATACAGGAATTGGCAGTAATACCTGCCTCACCTGATTCTGGGTTCTGGTGAGCCAAATGTGGTTCCAAGTGGAAACAGGTTTTAAGAGTATGATTCACACAACCACTCCAAACCTCCTCATTTTCTCTATCTGTAAAATAGGGGGAAATAATCTGTTCTATTTCAGGAGGATTTGGTAATACTTAACAGGATGGATGTCAAACCAAAAGACACAACCAAGCCAAAGATTGGGAGAAGAAAGGATTTATTACTTGCAGCAAATAAGAACACTGGGAACATTTCCCAAAAGAGTAACTCCCCCCAAATTGAGGAAAGTTTTAAGCAAAAAGCACATGAATATTTAAGAAGGGGCTTGAGCAGAGCTGAATTCAATAGAATTGGGGCAAAGGTAGACAGTTCAAGCTTTAGTTGATGGAATTTCAAAAAAGTCAACAATCTCATTCCATTCTCCACCTGAGTGGAGGCCTTAGTTCCTGTAGAACTCAAAGACTGTATCAGATTTTGATTTTTTGAGGTACATTCTTAATTTTAAAAAAAATTTATTGGAACATAATTGATTTATAATTTTATGCTTGTTTCTGCTATAGAGCAAAGTGAATCAGTTATACATACATATATCCACTCTTTTTTAGAGTCTTTTCCCATATAGGTCATTACAGAATATTGAGTAGAGTTCCCTGTGCTACACAGTAGGTTCTTAATAATTATCTATTCTATATATAGTAGTGTGTATAAATTAATCCCAGTCTCCCAATTAATCTCTACCTGCCACCACTTTCCCCCTTTATAACAGTAAGTTTTTTTCTACACCTGTAACTCTATTTCTATTTTGTAAACAAGACCATTTGCACTATTATTTAAATTCCTCATATAAAGGATATAATATGATATTTGTCTTTCTCTGTCTGGCTTACTTCACTCAGTAAGATAATGTCTAGGCCCATCCATGTTACTGCAAATGGCATTATGTCATTTTCTTTTTAATGGCTGTGTTATATTCCATTATATATATGCACCATATCATCTTCATTCATCCATGATGGACACTTAGATTATGATGTATATCCCTTGAAGAGGAACAAAATTCTGCTTTATTGCTGAACTATTGTTTCTTCACTGTTTTTCCTTTGTTCCTGCATTCCTTTACTTTCCTTAAAATCACTGAGACCTATTCAAGTGTAAGCATTGTGACCAGGCTCAGATCCCAAAGTGGCTTAGGCCAAAAATGGCTTCCCTTACGTCAAGAAAGCCATGCTTAATACCCTTTCTCTGGCAATTTCCTACCCAGGCTGCTTACATTATGAAAAACAGTTCTTGAACTTAAAAATTTTACATATTACAGGATGAAAAAAAAGTGCCTACTCAGCTTTATTTTGGAGTAAGAAAGGGCCCAAGGTTTTGAAGTTGATAGTTGGCATTGGAATCCTAGCCTTGTGATTAAAAACTCTGTGTTTGAGGGCAAGCTACGTCCTTTTCTGAGGTTCTGTTTCCTCATCTACAGAAGGAGGACAGTAATAACCACCTATGTAATTTTCGTGAAGATTAAATTAAGTTCAATGACATTCCAAGCTCCAGACATACTCATTTCGCATAGTACTAAATGCAGACCTATATGCAGTGAGCTATTCTAATGATGAGGACGAAGTTAGCAAGGCTCTAGATTAGAGATTCATAACCCTGGCTGCACAATTATTTCACCACAGGAGGAGCTTTAAACATTCTTATGCACAAATCAGTTCAACTAGCCTCTGTAAGACACCTAGACATCAATATCACTGAAGCTCCCCCAGAAGATCTCAATGTACAACAAAGGCTGGGAACCACTGCTTTAACAAAGGTATTTTTATCAAAGTATGGAAAGTGAGGAACTCTCAGCTGCCTTACCTTGGATGCAAGTGGGGAGGCTGAAGAGAAAAATAGGCTCCAAGAAGTGTTCGGTTAATACAACTGCACTCTCAAAAAAATGCAGCTCAGTTATCCAAATACATTCCTTTCCATGGAGGTGGTAAACATACAAAAGACCCATCATTGGTCACTATATTTTGTTGAATAAACCTACCGTGCTAGAGATCAAAATGTCAACATCTGTTGGATCATCAAAAAAAGCAAGAGAGTTCCAGAAAATATCTATTTCTGCTTTATTGACTATGCCAAAGCTTTTGACTGTGTGGATCACAATAAACTGTGGAAAATTCTTCAAGAGATGGGAATACCAGACCACCTGACCTGCCTCCTGAGAAATCTGTATGCAGGTCAGAAAGCAACAGTTAGAACTGGACATGGAACAACAGACTGGTTCCAAATTGGGAAAGGAGGCTGTATACATACAACATCAAGGCTGTGTGTTGTCACCCTGCTTATTTAACTTATGTGCAGAGTACATCATGAGAAACGCTGGGCTGGAGAAAGCACAAGCTGGAATCAAGACTGCTGGGAGAAATATCAATAACCTCAGATATGCAGATGATAGCACCCTTATGGCAGAAAGCGAAGAAGAATTGAAGAGCCTCTTGATGAAACTGAAAGAGGAGAGTGAAAAAGTTGGCGTAAAGCTCAACATTCAGAAAACTTAGATCATTGCATTTGGTCCCATCACTTCATGGCAAATAGATGGGGAAACACAGAAACAGTAACAGACTTCATTTTGGGGGGCTCCAAAATCACTGCAGATGGTGATTGCAGCCATAAAATTAAAAGACGCTTGCTCCTTGGAAGAAAAATTATGACCAACCTAGATATCATATTCAAAAGCAGAGTCGTTACTTTGCCAACAAAGGTCCATCTAGTCAAGGCTATGGTTTTTCCAGTAGTCATGTAAGGATGTGAGATTTGGACTACAAAGAAAGCTGAAAGCTGAAGAATTGACGCTTTTGAACTATGCTGTTGGAGAAGATTCTTGAGAGTCCCTTGGACTGCAAGGAGATCCAACCAGTCCATCCTCAAGGAAATCAGTTCTGAATATTCATTGGAAGGACTGATGCTGAAGCTGAAACTCCAATACTTTGGTCACCTGATGCGAAGAAATGACTCATTTGAAAAGACCCTGATGCTGAGAAAGATTGAAGGCAGGAGGAGAAGGAAACGACAGAGGATGAGATGGTTGGATGGCATCACCAACTCGATGGACATGAGTTTGAGTAAACTCTGGGAGTTGGTGATAGACAGGGAGGCCTGGCGTGCTGCAGTCCTTGGGGTTGCAAAGAGTCAGACAGAACTGAGCGACTGAACTGAACTGAACTGAACCATGCTAAGGTCAAGAGCAGACATCAAAATCATACTTCAGTATGAATAAGAGCATTGCCCCATATCCATACACACTTAGAAATCTAGAATCTAGGATGCGTTGATGTGTTTGTTTTCCTTATGACTTTGAGACTGAAATAACAAGTTAAAGTTTCTCCTCAGTCAAATATACAAAGCCTTATCTTATGTTTAAGAAGCCAAGTCATCAAACACAGCACAAGCACTACTTAGTTTTTCTTTCTCCAAAAAAGACCCCAAATAGTATTCCTACAGGAAGCATAAATTGTATTGCTAGAAGTAATAGCAATCTCTTTAGCTATATCCCCTAGGACTCACTTCAGTCTATTTTCCTAAGTGCTGTATTTTTAAAGCTCTGTTGCATACCTGCCTCTTAGACATGCTGAACTGAACATTCTAAATTCTGAACACTTAGTGGTCTAAGGTTGGTTGAAAACGTACCTTTAGAAAAATGGGTCCCTTTATCAGTCACTATTGCTATGTGAGACACTGGAGAAGATATTATTCACAGAGCTGCCTGCCTCAATATAGAATTTATTGTGTTGTTATATTTAATGGTACATTGATTATTGCTCAAAAATATTTACTCCCAATTGCCTAGATCCATAGAAGGAATATATTTCCCTGACTTCAGTCTCAATCATGTGACTTGCTATGCCTATGGATTATTAGCAGATATGATATAAACAAAGGTTTAAAATGTGCCTATACAGATGAGCTTTCCTCTTGTGCCTCTGTCTTTCCTAAACATGAAAAGAGCTTGTGCTTAGAATGAATGAACACATAGAGAGAAGTCCTGAACCCAGCCTATAAGACCAGTTCCTCATTGTAGGCTTTCCAGGTGGTGCTAGTGGTGAAGAACCCGCTTGCCAATACAGATAGACATAAGAGACACAGGTTTAATCCCTGGGTTGGGAAGATCCTCTGGAGAAGGGCATGGCAACCCACTCCAGTATTCTTGACTGGAAAATCGCCATGCACAGAAGAGCCTGGCGGGTTACAGTCCATAGGGTCACAAGGAGTCGGAAACAACTGAAGTGATTTAGCACGCATGCACGGGCCTGACCAGACCCACAGCTTGAAACATAATCACTCAGTCAAGCCCAACCTCACTTACCCAAATCCCACACAACCCACAATTGTGTAAAGAAAGAAAGAAAGTGAAAGTTGCTCAGTCGTGTCGGACTCTTTGTGACCCCATGGACTGTCCATGGAATTTTCCAGGCCAGAATACTGGATTGGGTAGCCTTTCCCTTCTTCAGGGGATCTTCCCAACCCAGGGATCAAACTAGGTTTGGTCTCTCGCATTGCAGGTGGATTCTTTACCAGCTATGTGGATGAGAATAAAAGACTTTATTTTAAGCCAGTGCGTGTTTAGAATGGTTTGTTATACAGTCGTACCTGACTGATACACACTGCAAGGCATGGTATTGAATAATAAAGAACCCATAGAGAAAATCTGGTTTGAAAAGTCACTTCTTATAGCCAATTAAAAATATTTTTTGAAGTGGGTTGCTAGCATGAAAGACTCATTTTATGCTACAAGATAAGCATGCTATTGCAATGAAAATCTAAGGTTGGTACATGTACAGAAAGAAAACAATGATTTTTCTGAATAACAATTTTAGATGGTACAAAATTGTACATCTTTGAAGCTGAATGGAAGAGTCATCTGCAGTTTCACTGTGGTACACAGTTTTGCTCTTAATTGTAAAATAACCATTATAGCTACCGTTCACTGAGCACTTAATACATAGACCTTACAAATATCATCTCAAAATACTACACTTACGTATTTGTGATTACTTATTCCCATTTTAGAGATAAAAACACAGGCTTGGGGTGTTTAAGTAACTTGCCCAAGGGTACCAAGGTAGGAAGCAGCAATGTAGGGATCTTGTACAGATCTTTCTAGTTCAACAGCCTAACTCTTACTACTGCTTCTCAGAGTTAAAAAGACAAATGTGTGAGAAGAATGATGCCATAAGAATAAGATCATTAACATTGTTCTGTTCCAATGCAGAATAAGTAAATCTCTGTGACAAAATATGGATTTCTGGTTCACCTCTTCTATCAACCAACTTGAGTTACTGTCTCAGACATAAATATTCAATGCAATTGAACAAATATTTCTTTGTGTTCACACTCAGAATTACAGTTGAGTTTAGGACACAGTTCTTTCTTTATAGGAGCTTTCAGTCTAGTAAATAATTGATGTTGAAAAGATCTGAACCAAAAATCCCAGTGTGAGCTCTATCATGTTCCAAACGCAGGGAGAACAGATGTTCCGACTAATGATTGCTGGGGTGGGAAGAGGGTGAAGGCTGGGGAGTTAGTTACATTTACTCACTGAGAATGCTCATCCCTTTCTGAAGGCAGCCAGCAGCCAAGCAAGAAGACAAATTCTAAATTAAAGGGGGGGATCAAGCTGTGCAAGATTGCTGACTCGAGTGAGAGCGAAAAGATAATGGCTGCACTAAATACTGAGCTCTGGTCCATGATGGTAGGACCAGAGGAGCAGCACGCCCAGACCTGGTGATTCACATGGGATTGTTGTTGGCCAACAAATAATAAATTAAGGAGGAAAGAAGGATCATGGCTCTCTTGAGTATTATAATAATCTCCTTTATAAAAGAATGAAAAGTTTATTCAATCAAGGTATTTTGTTTAAGAGAAAAAGAGTTGCAATACAATGTTACAATGCTCTTATCTAAATGGGTCAAATTTTCTATAGCCCCAAGATAAAAGATCATAACAGATCCTAACATAAGACTCATCCACCAAAGAATCTGACATTTCCTAGCCCATTTTTTTTTTCATCCAGTCTAAAGGGGGAGCCTCATCAGAGCCACCTCCTAATTATCCATACAGGTTAAAGAAAAGGAAAGAGGGCATTTGTTAAAGGCATTTCACAAGTAGAATGTTGATGTCAAAAGGTATTTACCATGGAGAGAAACCTACCAGTGTTCCATAATTTTTCTTAACCAATTCAAAACACACTGTTCCAGTACTAACGGCCCCATCTATATAATCCCATACAGAAATATCAGGCATTGTTGTCAAACACCATATACCTCTTTGAAGGAAAAAGTCAAGTGTGCATTCATTAGAACTGGTCATAATTCTAATTCCAAATGTGACATCATGCCAGCAGTATCACTTGCTACTTTATATAAGTTACTTAACTGATCTGAATTTTCAGCTTTCTTACCTATAAAGTAGGAATAAGAAAACTATTGAAAGTGTTGTTATAAGAGTCAAAATTAAGACACATAAGGTAGTTTATGAGACATGGGGGAGAAAAATTGATAAATGGTAGTTACTATTATCATTGAAACTGCTCATACTTGAAATTCTGTTATTGCTTATATATCTTTATTTTTGTCATATGCTTTGATAAGTTTCCTTCTGAACAAAAAAGTTAAAGCAAAATGATTTAACCACTTATCACCTTGCTGTGGATCACCCCTCCTTTGAATTTCAAAATGGCTCCACCCTTCACACCATTGTTATGTGAATAAATACCTGGAGTTCACAAACTTAGTCTTATTCCACACAGCTTTCTTGGAGCCTTCCTGGAACCAAAGCACCCTGTATCTGACTTGCTCAAATGATGAATTTACTACCTACTTAAATAGTATCAAATTCTGAGGCAGAGATAGGATTTGGAGACATCTGCAGCCAGTGACAGGACCTAAAGAAATCCTGGCAGCCAGCCTCTCTCTTAGTGAGTGGAGAATTAGTTCCTCTCCCAAAGGTTCACAGTTACTAGAAGGGGACATGCATGAGCTCATAAACACCAAAGCCAACCCTACCAACAGGTTCAATCTGGCACTGGAGTTGGGGCACACTCCTTCTCCGAGCCAATTCATCACTATCCTCACATCTTAGTACAAATTCACTTATTTTATAGGCTATTAGCTTAACCTAGAAAACCTCAGTCAAAAAAAAAGGGTCAGGGTAGTTAGAAAAATAATTCAGTAATATTTTCTCATGATGTTAAAAATACACTTTTTTAACTCAAATTCCACTTGTCTTCTTTGGAAACCAGCAACTTCTTTTAGTCTTTCTACCTAAGAAAGGATCCAGTGAGTCAGATTTTGGAGTCTGTTATTTCCTCCCAGATCTATGTCCCTTATCTTTTGGTAAAAGTAGCCAGATGTCCTTTGGGGACCATATGCAGTCTCAGTGGGGCCATCATACAAGATGCCATGATGCCAACAATTGACTCATCTATTCTCCTATGGATGGATTTTGAGGTTTTCCATTCTTTTTCTATTGTGAACAGAACAGCCATGAATAATTTTTTTGAGCTTAAGTTAGCCAAAGTGAATTTTTGTTACTTACAACTACCAAACACTAACTGATCTATGTAGGAATACAGAAAGTTCTCAATTATCATGCACCATTGTTTATAGGTATAGTTCACTGGGTACAAATTATCTTAAAAGTATCAGATTTAAACAATCCCTAAGGATACTCTTGCACACTGCTCTGCTTTCACAGAGAAGTATTGCACTCATCTTAGTTCCAGTCATCTGTCATCTACCAATTGTGGACTTAATTACTAAAGGCTTTAATCAACTGGTTTCTCTTTCCCTCCTAATGAGCACTGAATAGATAGTTACCTTGCTAGTTGAAAAAAAAAGCCAAGGGTGACACAAATTGCTAATAAATATTTGCAAAGATGCTCAAATTCATTAGCAATCATGGAGATGCAAATCAGACCACAATGAAATACCGTTTATACACTTGATTTGCATAAATTAAGGCATTTTCTAATATCAAAAATTGAAAGAGGTGAATCTATAGGAACTTTTATTCATGTACACTGTTGAAAAGAAAGTAAATTTGCACAACTACTTTGAAAAAAAATGTGGCAGTTTGCTCTAAAGAATATAAAGTTGAATATTTACCTAGAACACAGTTCAGGGTAATACACAGTGAAACTTCTGCCCTTGTGTCCCAAGAGACATGAACAAAAATATTCACTGAACTTCTGTTTGCAGCAGCAAAATAAATTACCAAAAATCAAGCAAAAAAAAAAAAAAAAAGCCCTGAGAAACAGCTCTAACGCCCAACAACAAGAGAAGTAGATGAACAAACTGTAGTTTAATCAGATAATCAAAAATTATAGAGCAGGAAAAACAAATAGACGAAATTTCACAAACAACATAGATGTATCTTAGAATATTGAGCAAAAGCAGAAATTCTCAGTAAACTACACAATGTATAAAATTTTCATAAAGCTCAAAAAACCATCAAAACCAAGCAACATGCTATATGGATATATGTGTATGTATGTGTGTATGTACATGTATGAAAATAATTTTTAGTAAAGCAAGCAATGCACAGCACAAAGTTTAATATCAGGCTGGGAGGAGGCAGAGGTTTGTGACATGGGAGAATTGTATAAAAAATTACAATGATGTTTGTGATCTTAAATTGAGTGACAAGTTCACAACTGTTCATTTTATTATTCTGCTTCATCACTTACATGTATGTTACATACAAACGCACGTTGAAGAATAAATAAAAATAAGCCAATAGGAAGTAATAGCTTCATCCAAAGACAGGAGAAGAGACTGATGTACAAATTTCACAAGTAACACTGTAGATGTCTTGGACACCATGTGAGTTTCCACTTACTAATAACTCAATAAGCTCTCTTGCTCTGAGCTTTCTTTTTCATTTTTAGGGGAAGGGTATAGTTTAGCTCTAACTCTTTGTATACCTTTCATGGACCACTTCCCCTTGAACAGTCTGCAGTATTTTAACCACTTACTAACCCTATAAATGGAGGTAAGTACAGTGAGATGGTAACCAGTCTCTCATGATTTTGTGAGTCACATATGTTTACCGTGTGCATTTTCTTCATAAGGGAAGAGGCCGTTTCTATCAGAACTATGAGGTTAATGTATTCCTTCCTTCCCAATCTCCCACTCTCCAGATACCAACCAATCCTTCTGGGAAAAAAGCTTTTATCTTATCAGAGACCTATACTTTGGGGATAATGCAGCAATATTTTATTATTGCTGCTAATACGTGCATGTGGCTAGAGACAGAGTATCGCTTTGTTCTATGAAAACATAAACCTTAACAGTCAGTTTAAGTGGCTTCTTTCCTTTGGCAGCTGCCTTCGCAAAGGTCTGAAAGTGCCTAGGCCTAACTGGAGACCTTGGAAAAGACTCTTGTCCATAAAGAGAAGAGAAAAGAAAGCTATTGCTACCTAAGCCCACTACAACCAAACATGTCCAAGTACATGATTTGTCCAAGTATGGTAATAGCCTCAGTCACTCTGAATTTTAAAAGGCGACAAATTGTTAACAATGATAATGCCTGGGCTTAAAAACCAGTGCAGAAATAGATTAAATGGACTGGCATATACAAAAATGTGTTTTTCTGGCTCAATCTTTGTCTTAGTTTCTCCTCCATTCACATCAACTGTACTTCTTGTAATAAAAACTTGGACTGGAGCACTAATCCATATTTATATTATCCTGTTATGCTATATTATGCTGAAAGCAACCCAATTTGCTAATAGCTTGTTACTTTCTAGCATCATTTCCCCCAGGTCTAATACCATTCAATTCTTTCTGAAGGTTGCTTTCTCCAAGGGATACTGATGGAGAGCTGGACTGACTCTCACACATTCAATTTCTAAAGTATTCTTTCAAATGTCTTCTTTCTGGGGAATAACATAAATAGGGAACAACAACAACAGCAAAAGTGAGCAGACAGAATAAAGCGTGTATTCCATCCCAGAGGCATACTAATATAAAATCATTGACTAAAAGGCCAGGCCAAACATTCACATAAGTCTCTTTGGAAAATAATTGATTGTTTCTCCCACTATGGAGAATTCAAATCATTTTTTAATGCCACCCCAGACATACTGAATCAATCAGGAAGGGCCAGGTTATGACAGAGTAACAAAAGACACCTCAGATCCCAGTGGCTTAAGACACTAGGGGTATTTCTTGCTCTGACTATGTATCGTGCTCAGGTTGACTCAGGGCTCACCTCCACTTCACCCCACTCTGGACCCCAGATGCGCAGAGCTTGCACTATATGAAATGTTGCTGATTGAAGAAAAAAGGAAGTGATAGCAGCGATTCACATGCGGGCTCTTAAAGCTTATAACCAGAAGCGATCCTCAAGACTTCCTCTCATATTTCAGTGATCAGAGCAAAAGCCATATCTAACATAAAGGAAGCAAAAGAATATTCTACCAATTATCTTAAAGTAGCAACAGAGAAATGTTTAGTGAACAATAGATACTGAAATATATCTTAACAGTTCCCAGAAATGTAATCCTCCCAAGATGGAGGGTGGGCATGAGTCTTGAAACAGTTTACTTTTTAATGCTTACTAAACTCTATGTTTAATTCTGATGAAAAAAGTGGGGGACAGATGAGCAGACTCATTAAACCAGAAGCCAACTCTGGGGTTGACTTTGTGAAAGGATGGTTATTACTTCCAGATCTCTGAATAAATTTTCAAAACAATGTAATGATATGAACCCAATGATACTGATAATTTTAGAACTCTAGCTAGTAGACTTTCATTTCTCATATACAGACTAAAGTGAGCATTTCCAAAGGAAATTTTATCTTCTGAATTAACATATACCAAAATATTTCCAGCTTTTGGTGCAAAGCAAAATTATTCATTATTTTTAAGGAGCTAACAAAAGAAAATATTGTAACTGGGAACTTTAAAAGATGAATGTGAAAAGCCAAAATGCTATAAATGTTCTCTATATGCCAGAAATGCCTGAACTTTCCATTTTTACTAAATTACATCTAATGTAAGCCCATTTGGCCTTTTCCTTGCTTCCTCATACTATGATATTCCAATCAAACTATTTTAATATAAACTAAATCTTGATCCAATACTATTATCTCAACTCAAAGCTCATTTTAAAGCAGCATAACCTTTAATGAGATATATGTACAATGGGTATGAACAGTGATATACCTAAAAACCTGTTTCTCCAGAAAAGTAAAATATATTTAATATATTATTTTATCATCACCTTCACATTCCAGTTGCCATGGAATTAGAGACAGTAGTCTACATGAGTTCTCAAGGAGTGGGAATCTTCTGCTATAGAGCTTCTGATTCCTCTCCTGCCTTCTTTCTTTAAGAGAATACTTGATTTTCCAGGAAAGGAGGGAGAGCACTGGGGCCCATGAAGTATCACTGAAAGTAGGCAGCAAGGAGAGAAAAGAAGTAAACTCCAGAAATGAATATTCTGTCCAGCTTTAATATTAAGCAAGTGCACTTGCTCAAGGGCAGGGATCAGCGAACTTTGTATAGAGCCAAGTGGTGAATTTACTTGTCTGTTTAGGCCATGCAGTCTCTGTTGCAACTATTAACTGTGCCTCTAATAGTATGAAAACAGCCATAAACAATACACAAACAAGCATGGTCCTGTTTCAATAAAACTTTATTTATAAAAACTGGAAACATATTCTGCCCATGGGCGAGTGTTTGCTGATCCCTGCTCTCCAGAAGAAATACAACCTAGTGCTTGAATCGTTGATGTGGCCATCAGTCTGCCTGGCTTCTCATGTTCTTTTATATCCACTTGTGTGCATGCTAAGTTGCTTCAGTTGAGTCCGACTCTTTGCAACCCTATGGACCATAGCCTGCCAGGTTCCTCTGTTCAAGGGATTCTCCAGGCAAGAATATTGGAGTGGGTTGTCATTTTCTATGCCAGAGGATCTCCCTGACCCAAGGATCGAACTCATGCCTCTTATATCATCTGCATTGGCAGGCAGGTTCTTTACCACCAGCACCACCTGTGAAGCCCATTTATGTGCGCTCTACTACAATATCAACATGGTGAGTTTTGCCTAGCATCTTCTGCAAAACATCTCTCTTGAGCAGAATGTCTATCCTTTTCTCTGAGAGCTAAGGGGAAACATTAAAGTTTCCTGTTCCACAGATGTGTTTATACCCAAGGAAGAAAACCTCATCATGTTTGCTTAATCTAGTTAATGACATCGCCGTGTGGTTAGGACCCTGAACTGATTGTGAGGACTCTCAACCTCATCATCTTCCAGCTATGCATCCTTGGAGTATGGAGTGAACTTCCCGAAGTTTCTGAATCCTCATCTCCAGAATAAGCATAATTACTTGCTCTACCCACTTTACAGTACTATTAGTAGGATTAACTAAGATAATGGTTATATGACCTGTTCTATAAATTGTAAAGCTGTTTACAATATTATGAGGTCATAATTGCCATAATGATTGACATTACAGGTTTTAACCAAGCTAGATAATAACGTTTTTGTTTCAAGCACTAAATAGAACAGCTCTAAGCCAATATTAATGTGCCTGATAGATTCAAAAAGCATTTATCAAACCAAGGCTTTGCAGATGACTACTCTGTAAGATTTTCATATTTATGCCATTAAAAAGGTATTCCAAGGGAGTCTGAAAATACGGCAATTGTGGAAGAATAATTGTTAGACCTTTTAGAATCCTTACTTAAAAATTGGCAGACTGATTAGATAGCAAAATCAGAAACATGAACAATATTTAGAGAAAAACATTCCCACAAGTGTCATATAGAGCCCCATACTGAGGAGAAAGTACTAGGAATGGAATCAAATTTGAACTTGTCAGGCATGATAGGGATGAAGAAAAGAAGGTCCAGATAAAAGTGGGAAGGGAGGCCAAGTCAGGAATCTCTGAAAACAAGCCAGAGTACTTTAACAGCCCACAAAAACAACAGAAGATAGAAGATCTATGAAGTTAGAAAGCTGTCTAGATCAAGCCTCTTTATAAAAGTTCAAGAAAACTAATTTCACATCAGAAGGATTCACAGAAATGGACTCTATGCAAAGTTAGCATAGGAGAAAAAGAGAATGAGTAGAATATGATTACTGCAGAATATAAAATCATGCCAGAGAGGCATATTCAAAAAAATAGATCAGAACTGTAGCATTCTACTTCAAAATGAGCTAAAAGACTTTAAGAAAATGATACATGACATGAAAGAATGCACTATCAAAGTAAAAACTCAGAAATGAGGTAATAGATCTCAAGAAAAAAAAGAATTTTTTAATCATGAAAACTAAACTATTTTTAAGATGGCTGATTTCAGAAATGGAGCAGGAAATATAAGATTGAGATCAGAAATTCTTGATATACCAGAAAGCAAAAAAGCTCTCAAAAATTTGCAGACATGTTAAAAGGACTCAGGACACAACTGGAAGAGGCTGTCAGAGCCAAATATGCAACAAGCTGAAGTTCAATATTATCACTATTAAAATCATAATGAATTGAAATCTAGCAAATATATTTTTATGCCTGAGTTCATAAAGATATTTATCTAATAAAAGCATTTCAAGTTACAAAATAGGGGAAAAGCTAAATTAAACAGATTTCTGTGGGACTTTGAGCTAATAACATGTACTGTCAAACTTTAAAGGAGAAGATAAACTAAGTATTATCAAGCCTAAGACTCACTTTTGTTTTTTATTCTTTAATATCTGTGAAATCGGGCTGCATCTTCCCATCAACAGCATCACATAATTTATATTGTAGTGCTTTCTCTTACTTAGTAGAACATAAAATAATGATGCATCTTACACTCAAAGGTCTCTGAGATTTGGTGAAACACAATGGAGTCCTTCTTTTTCATTCATTCTGCCACCAAGACATTTTCCACAGTGCCCAAATATTAACAGTTCTCAAAAATATACTTTGAAGAACACCAACTCAGGAAATGCTGTATTTGAATAAACCACACATTTACCTTCAAAATCTCCCCAAACTCTTCTAACATACACACATTTGTGTATGTTAGAAAAATACACTTTCTCTTTTGGTCATTTATCTCTTGACCGCTCTTCCTACATCACTGGCCCCATTGTGGGCAGTGACCACATCCTATGTATCTTTCATAACTCAACCCAAGCCTAAGCAGTCTTTTAAAAGTGGTCAATTTTGGTTTTGGTTTTGTTTAGGGGTTTTTTTCTTCTTTTGTTTTTTGGCTGTGCCACACAGCTTGTGGGAACTTAGTTCCATGACCATGGATTGAACCTGGACCATGACAGTGAAACCACAGAATCTTAACTGGACTGCCACGGAATTCCCAAAAGTGGTCAGTTTTGAATGGCTGATTGTTATAATTCATTTGCTGTTGAAATTTCCCTTAAAATGGATATGTTGAAAATATGGACTTTATCTCCATTCTTTTCAAAATTTCTTTTATTATGCTATTCTAGGGTCTAAGAGGTCTGGACTCATGAATTCTTGAATGGTACCTGGGTCATCTGATCCAAAATATGTCCCCTATCACAAGGCACCTTGACAATGCTGGAGAAAGCCCATCCTTACAGAGAGGCCACTAAATTCAGATTTTGTGGATGACAAAAGAAAAAGACATTTTCAGTGAGAGACCCAATAAAAACAAAAAATAGAGTACCAAAAACCAAAACAGTAGCTTCTGCACACAGCCCATACTCCTAAAGACACACAAATAGAACACCAAGGAAGCTGACCTCCACCACCTCCCCACCTGCTCACCACACTCGTTAGCTGCTGGCAGTGGCATGGGCACAGGTGCCAGCAACAGGGCCACTGTGGAAACAATTGAAGCTTTTTCTTTCTGAAAGTCACATCTAGAAAGTCATTGAAGAAGAAGGGTTTTTTTCCAAACCACAAGAGCAAGTCAGACAACATGTACCCGGCCTGAAGTATGGCCTCCTGCCACCGGTTTCTGCTCCAGGCACTGGATTAAGAAGGAGGTTATCTTAATTCTAGGTCAGCTCTGGAGGTTATAGGAAGAAAGGATGAAGAAATAGATAGATGATAGATGGGTAGATTAGATAGATAGATAGATAGACAGCCCTCATATCTACATGGATATATGATAGACATAAGAGCGTATTTCTGCCGTTTCTTTTTGTTGTTGTTGTTAAATATTTATTTATTTGGTTGGGCCAGCGTTAGTGCAGTCGCACAAGGTCTTTGTTGAGGCATGCAGGATCCGCAGTTGTGGCATGCAAACTCTTAGTTGTTGCACGTGGGCTCTAGTTCTCTGATCAGGCATCAAACCTGGGCCCTGTGCATTGGGAGCATGGAGTCTTAGCCACTGGACCACCAGGGAATTCCTTCTTTCTGCCTTTTCTGCTCCATCAAACAATTCTACTTCTGTTCCTTGGGGCAGGTACAACCAGCCCCAAAGGAAAGTGTTCTGTCTGCCTGTCTTACTCCTCTTCCCTTGCCCTCTTCTCTTCTCGCCTCTCTGATTCTCTCTAAACTAAAAAAGGAGAAGAAATGGTGTTAAGGGTTTGACAGGAACAGCTGGAGCTGGTGGAAAAACAATTACTTATTTTTCCTACTTCAGTGCCTATTTCAAGAAAAACCTAAAAATTGAATATGGGGAAGTGACCATATCCAGTGAGGAAAGTATAAACAGGGAAAAGGCACTGGGCTGAGGGTCCCAAGTTTGAGTTCTGATTCCAATATTCCATCAGAACTTTGAAGCAGGTTGATATTAAAAAAAAAAAAAAAAAAAAAAAAAGCCCTAAATATGCCCCGGGCAACTCAATACCTTGTTTTATCATGAGTACAGAGTGTGCCTCCATGTGGCCACACAGCACTCATCCAAAAGCATCTTGGGAGCACTGAGCCTAAGGTGGCTTTCTGGACTCATGAGTGTTTGCCCTGCAGATGGAGGACAGTGAGGGGGCCTAAGTGTGCATGGCAGCAGTGAGGTATCCACGCCCAGTCCTGGAGGCCAGGCCAGGGTCATTGACATGGACAATTTCAGATTCCCAAGTACCCAGGTCTAGAAAAGAAGATGTGGGATCTATGTGGCATATCCACTTGGCCCCACATATCCTTGCCCCATGGTCAGGGCATAACAGAGGACAGCCAAGGTGAGGCCCTCTAAAGCCTGGGCCCCAGGGCAGAGCCTGTCCTGTCCTGACTTAAGCAGAACAATTCAACTCTCTAATCTCCCATCTCTTAAACACGTATTCTCTAAAAGTCTCCTGGGCATCACAGACAAAAGCGAATTCTCTCTTTCTTCCCATTCCACTTTGAGATGAATACTGCTGTACAGTGGGAATATGTATGTGTATACCCACCAGGGCTTGCTTGTAGTTTCCCGAATGTAGGAACAATGCCTCGTACCTTTTTATAGCCTTTGCACTACCTAATACAGTCCCAAGCATATTAGCAGGCATAAAAATGCATGTCAATAAATGTTGATTTTAGAACTCCGTTTCAAAATTGTCTAATATACTTTTGCCTACAATATGTAAAAAGTGTGCTGCTGATGCTAAGTCACTTCAGTCATGTCCGACTCTGTGCGACCCCATAGACGGCAGCCCACCAGGCTCCCCCGTCCCTGGGATTCTCCAGGCAAGAACACTGGCGTGGGTTGCCATTTCCTTCTCCAATGCATGAAAGTGAAAAGTGAAAGTGAAGTCGTTCAGTCATGTCCAACCTTCAGCGACCCCATGGACTGCAGCCTACCAGGCTCCTCCGTCCATGGGGTTTTCCAGGCAAGAGTACTGGAGTGGGGTGCCATTGCCTTCTCCACAAAAAGTGTGCTATGTACATGCATATATAGAGACTACAGATATTTTCCATCCCAATTGCACTAGCAGGTTACTAGGCTCACTCTTACTTTCTGGAATCATCTCCTTGCTAGACCCATGCCTAATACACAGTGTAACTCGTTGTCTATTTTTTCTGATCGAATTTCACAGAGTGGTCTGGTCCTTTAAGAGCTTTTGAAATGGAACGATTTCAGTTGTGCAATAGTCCCAAATATCTGAGTTTATGTACCGATAAGAGGAGCTTATGGTTTCTATATCTTCTGGTTTCACAACATAGTATACCTATTTCAATGAGTAATTTTTGGCTTTTACCAAACTGGTCTTTTATTTAAAGCTTCTTTTTATCTAAAACTCTAGAGCACTATATTGTGGGACATGACATGTGCCAGAAAACTCAACCATATAAGTGAAAAAAAAAAATCATGCTAACAGAAAAAGCACATATTTCTAGGTTGAATATCTGACCAGAAAGCAGAAATAAGGTAAAATTGTTCATGGTTAATATCTGCATGTTAGACCCTACCAAGCCAGTTCCCCATCACCAACATTTATTTTTTCTTTTTTTCCTAATAGGTACAGAATATCAAGGCACCAAGTCAATTTTCCCTTTACAAAAGTAGAATTAGCTTTCCACCCTCCTCCTCCTCCATCCCCACATTAACCATCTCCCCAGCGGCTACACACAAGAACCATTTATATTTACATTAAAAATGATTTGGCCTATGTACACTGCATTGTTTGACAGGAAAGATGGATGTTCACTTATAATTAAGTTTCAGCATAAATGACATCATTTTGGAAGATAAGAGTTCCCTTATTCCCTCTCTGCTGGTTTTCTCATAGGATACCAAGGGGTTGGTGGTGGGGGGCATGTACACAGATTTTAATGATTTTTCTAGGCCTTCTCAGCAGCAGACAGTTCTGCAGCATTTCAGTTACCTCTGAAACTCTGAAGGAAATTTTTCCTATCTAATTCAGCAGATATCCATTGGTTCTCTGCTTTTGCACCAAGAAGACAGAGGAGTGTACAGCCTCGCCATTCAGAAGTATGGTCTGTGAAACAGCAACGTAGGCATTACCTGGAAGTTTACTAGAATCGAGGATTTTGTGGTCCCTTGGATCTGTGGAATCAAAATCTGTATTTAAGGAAAAAAAATAAAGATCTCCAGATGATTCTTCTGCAGTGACAGCTTGAGAAATGCTACTGTAAGAGACATGCCTATGTGCAATGCGGAGCTTTACCAATCAGGTGCGTTGTTTGGATTTTTCTCTGCCTTTGCACATCAGAGTTTGAGAGCTAAGTTTTCAGACTTTTGTATATTCATTTCCCTTACAGTAGTAGAACTATAAAATTATTTTTTGCCTTGTCTGGTGGGCTACAGTCCATGGGGTCACAAAAGAGTCAGACACAGGTTAGCGACTAAACAATTCTCACATTACTCTGTGTGGATACCCTAATCTTCCCAATCAAGTTATAAAGCAGAAACCGTACCAAAATAAATTATTTCACCTTTATTATGTGCTGAATACATTTAAAATATTATACCAGATACTAGGAAGATGGTGTTACAGAGATATATAAGGTGTCATTGAAAGTGAAAGTGTATATGTACCACAGCTTTCTTATCCATTCATCTGCTGATGGGCATCTATATACACAATGGAGTATTACTCAGCCATTAAAAAGAATACATTTGAATCAGTTCTAATGAGGTGGATGAAACTGGAGCCTATTATACAGAGTGAAATAAGCCAGAAAGAAAAACACCAATGCCAGTATACTAATGCATATATATGGAATTTAGAAAGATGGTAACAATAGCCCTGTGTACGAGACAGCAAAAGAGACACTGATGTATAGAACAGTCTTATGGACTCTGTTGGAGAGGGAGAGGGTGGGGAGATTTGGGAGAATGGCATTGAAACATGTAAAATATCAGGTATGAAACGAGTTGCCAGTCCAGGTTCAATGCATGATACTGGATGCTTGGGGCTGGTGCACTGGGACAACCCAGAGGGAGGGTATGGGGAGGGAGGAGGGAAGAGGGTTCAGGATGGGGAACACAGGTATACCTGCGGCGGATTCATTTCGATATTTGGCAAAACTAATACAATATTGTAAAGTTTAAAAATAAAATAAAAAAAAAAAAAAGAAAGTGAAAGTGGAAGTCGCTCAGTCGTGTCCAACTCCTTGCCACACTATGGACTGTATAGTCCATGGAATTCTCCAGGCCAGAGTATTGGAGTGGCTAGCTTTTCCCTTCTCCAGGGGATCTTCCCAACCCAGGGATAGAACTCAAGTCTCCTGCATTGCAGGTGGACTCTTTATCAGCTGAACCACAAGGGAAAGGTATCGTTACTGCCAACAATAAGTATTTCTTTGGTTTTTACTTACTTGTTTCTTGTACTTCATCATCACTGGACTGTAAACTCCAACAAGACTGGGATTGTGTTGTTCACTGTTGTTCTTGCAACTCCTTTCACAATGCCTAGCACATATTAAGCCTGGTAGGCTGCAGTCCATGGGGTCGCACAGAGTCGGACACAACTGAAGCGACTTAGCAGCAGCAGCACATATTAAATGCTCAATAAATACGTGTTCAACAGATGGATGATTTTACAACTTGATAGAAAACATACGATGCATATACAAATACCTAAAAGCCTAGCATAGAGAATAAGTGCCATACAACCATATTGTTCAAACTTCTATCCACATCTGTAAAACTGATCTGCCTAAAAAACAGCTGGATCAATCATTCACAAACTCTTAAAAAACAGAAGAGGAGGGAATACTTTATACCTCATTCTATGAAGCCAGTGTTCCTCTGATACCACAACCAGGCAAAGATATCCCAAAAGAGGAAAACTAAAGAGCAATATGCCTTCTAAATATATACACAAAAATCCTCAACATAGTGCAAGCAAACCAAAGCCATCAACATATAGAAAGGATTATAAGGCATGACCAAACCGGATTTAGGGATTCCCTGGTAGCTCAGCGATAAAGAATCCACCTGCAATGCAGGAGACCTGGGTTCGACCCCTGGGTTGGGAAGATCCCCTGGAGAAGGGAATGGCTACCTGCTCCAGTATTCTGGCCTGGAGAATTCCATGGACTGTATAGTCCAAGGAGTTGCAAAGAGTTGGATGCGACTGAGCAACTTTCACTTCACTTCAAACAGGATTTATTCCAAGAATACAAGATTGGTTCAACATATGAAAACTAATTAATGTAATATGCCATAATATTAAATAAAGGGGAAAAAAACACATGATCAACTCAATGTAGTAAAACTAATTGACAAAATACAACATTCTTTTGTGATAAAAAAAAAACATTCAACAAGCTAAGAATAGACGGGAACTTCCTCAACCTAATAAAGGGCATCTACAAAAAACATTCAGCTAATGTCATATTTAATTATAAAAGACAGAAATATTTTCCCCTGAGATCAGGCACAAGCAGTCTTATCATTTCTATTTGTCATTGTAGTAGAAATTCAAGACAGACAATTAAGAGAAAGGAAAGGAAAGGAAGAATGAAAAGGAAAAAGAAAACATCCAGGTTGGAAAGAAAGAAGATTGTATTTATAAATAACATGATCTTATCTATTGAAAATCCTGAGGAATTCACAAAACAACTTATAGGAACCGAAGAACAAGTTCATCAAGATTGCATGGTACAAGATCAATTTATAAAAATAAACTGTGTATCTGTACATGCACAATGAGTAATCTGAAAAAGGAATTAAGAAAACTATTCCATTTAACATAACATCAAAAATAACATACTTAAGGATAAATTCAATAATAAAAATGCAACATTTACACTGAAAACTACAAACATGATGAAAGAAATTAAACAAGACCTAAATAAATGGAAAGACATCCTTTGTTCATGAATTGGAAGACTTAATATTGTTACGATTAAGATGCTTTCCAAATTCACCTAGAGATTCCAACAGTCTTTATCAGATCTCAGCTACTTTTTTTTTTTACAGAAATTGATAAGCTGAAAAATATTCATATATTACTAGAAACACAAGAGAACCGGAGTAATCAAAACAATTGTTAAAAAGGACAAAATTGGGTTTCTTCCCAATTTCAAAACTTCCTATAATGCTACCATAATCAAAATTGTGTGGTAGTGCAATAAGGTTAGACATACATCTAGATCAATGGAACAAAATTGGGTGTGTAGAAATAAACCTATACATTTATAGTCAACTGATTCTTGCTGAGACAATGATGAGGGTGGATCCAAAGCACATATGGTAGGCATAAACTAAAAGAAACAGAAAGGTGTAATGAACATCAATATGCCCAGCATCCACTACTGACAATTATCTTGTTTTACCTGTACTTCCTACCATACACTTTTTGTTGTTCAGTGAATAAAGCTTGTCCAATTCTTTGCGACCCCATAGACTATAGCACAACAGGCTTTCCCGTCCTCCACTGTCTCCTGGAGTTTGCTCAAATTCATGTCCATTGCATCACTGGTGCTATCTAACCATGTCATGCTCTGCTGCCTTCCTCTCTTTTTGCCTTCAAATTTTCCCAGAATCAGAGTCTTTTCCAATGAGTCGGCTCTTCACATCAAGTGGACAAAAGTATTGGAGGTTAAGCTTCAACATCAGTCTTTCCAATGAATGTTCAGAGTTGATTTCCTTTAGGGTTGATTAGTTTCATCTCCTTGTAGTCCAAGGGACTCTCAAGAGTCTTCTTCAGTACCACAGTTTGAAAGCATCAGTTCTTCCGTGCTTAGCCTTCTTTACAGTCCAACTCTCATATCCATACATGACTACTGGAAAAACCACACCTTTGACTACATAGACCTATGTCGGCAAAGTGATGTCTCTGCTTTTAAATATGCTGTCTACATTTGTCATACCTTTTCTTAAAAGGAGAAAGCATCTTTTAATTTCATGGCTGCAATCACCATCCACAGTGATTTTGGAGCCCAAGAAAATAAAATCTGTCACTATTTCCACTGTTACCTCATCTATTTGCCATGAAGTGATGGGACAGGATGCCATGATCTTCGTTTTTTGAATGTTGAGTTTTAACCCAGCTTTTTCACTCTCCTTTCACTTTCATCAAGAGGCTCTTTAGTTCCTCTTCCCTTACTGCCATTAGAGTAGTATCATCTGCATATCTGAGATTGTTGATATTTCTCCCAGCAATACTGATTCTAGCTTGTGATTCAGTCTGGCATTTCACATCATGTACTCTGAATGTAAGTTAAATAAGCAGGATGACAAGATACAGCCTTGTCATACTCCTTTCCCAATTTTGAACCAGCCTGTTGTCCTGTGTTCAGTTCTAACTGTTGCTTCTTTTTTTTTTTTTAATTTTATTTTATTTTTAAACTTTACAAATTGTATTAGTTTTGCCAAATATCAAAACAAATCCGCCACAGGTATACAACTGTTGCTTCTTGTTCTACCTACCGGTTTCTCAGGAGATAGGGAAGGAGGTCTGGTATTCCCATGTCTTGAAGAATTTTCCACATATATCATATGCTTAACTCATTTTTGGTCTTCCCTGGTGGCTCAGACACTAAAGCATCTGCCTACAATGTGGGAGACCCGGGTTCAATCCCTGGGTTGGGAGGATCTCCTGGAGAAGGAAATGGCAACCCACTCTAGTATTCTTGCCTGGAAAATCCCATGGATGAAGAAGCCTGGTAGGCTAAGTCCATGGGGTCACAGAGTCGGACACGACTGAGCGACTTCACTTTCACTTAACTCATTTTTAATGTATTATTTAAATTTTTTAATTGAGTAAGAGACTGTTCCATAGTGCTTTACAAGTTTCAAAAGTTTCACTCACATGATTTCATAATATTCCATAATAACCCTTTTTAATCACCTACCCCTGTGGTACCCCTAAGGTACTCTCCCTTCCCTCTATTCATTCAGTTCAGTTCAGTCACTCAGTCATGTCCGACTCTTTGCGACCCCATGAATCGCAGCACGCCAGGCCTCACTGTCCATCACAAACTCCCAGAGTTCACTCAGACTCAAGTCCATCCAGTCAGTGATGCCATCCAGACATCTCATCCTCTGACGTCCCCTTCTCCTCCTGCCCCCAATCCCTCCCAGCATCAGAGTCTTTTCCAATGAGTCAACTCTTCGCATGAGGTAGCCAAAGTACTGGAGTTTCACTGGAGTTTCAGCTTTAGCATCATTCCTTCCAAAGAAATCCCAGGGCTGATCTCCTTCAGAATGGACTGGTTGGATCTCCTTGCAGTCCAAGGGACTCTCAAGAGTCTTCTCCAACACCACAGTTCAAAAGCATCAATTCTTCGGTGCTCAGCCTTCTTCACAGTCCAACTCTCACATCCATACATGACCACAGGAAAAACCATAGCCTTGACTAGATGGACCTTTGTTGGCAAAGTAGTCTCTGCTTTTGAATATGCTATCTAGGTTGGTCATAACTTTCCTTCCAAGGAGTAAGCGTCTTTTAATTTCATGGCTGCAATCACCATGTGCAGGGATTTTGGAGCTCCAAAAAATAAAGTCTGACACTGTTTCCACTGTTTCCCCATCTATTTCCCATGAAGTGATGGGACCGGATGCCATGATCTTCGTTTTCTGAATGTTGAGCTTTAAGCCAACTTTTTCACTCTCCTCTTTCACTTTCCTCAAGAGGCTTTTTAGTTCCTCTTCACTTTCTGCCATATGGGTGGTGTCATCTGCATATCTGAGGTTATTGGTATTTCTCCCAGCAATCTTGATTCCAGCTTGTGCTTCTTCCAGTCCAGCGTTTCTCATGATGTACTCTGCATATAAGTTAAATAAGCAGGGTGACAATATACAGCCTTGACATACTCCTTTTCCTGTTTGGGACCAGTCTGTTGTTCCATGTCCAGCTCTAACTGTTCTTCCTGAACTGCATACAGATTTCTCAAGAGGCAGGTCAGGTGGTCTGGTATTCCCATCTCTTTCAGAATTTTCCACAGTTTATTGTGATCCACACAGCCAAAGGCTTTGGCATAGTCAATAAAGCAGAAATAGATGTTTTTCTGGAACTCTCTTGCTTTTTCTATGATCCAGCAGATGTTGGCAATTGATCTCTGGTTCCTCTGCCTTTTCTAAAACCAGCTTGAACATCAGGAAGTTCACCCTCTATTCATTGGTAACCACTAATTTGTTCTCCACATCTGTGAGTCTGCTATTTTGTTTATTCATTAATTTGTTGTATATTTTTAGATTCCCCATATAAATGGTATACTGTATTTGTCTTTCTCTGTCTGATATTTCACTTAGCACAATGCCTTCTAAGTCCATCTCTGTTGCGACCAGTGGAAAATTTTCATTCTTTTTTTGTAGTTAAGTAGTATTCCCTTGTAAGTATATACCACATCTTCTTTTTTTATTCATTCATTTTAATTTCCATTGAATTTTGAAGTAAACCCCAGAGATCATGTCACATTATCTACACATATTTCAGTAGGGAATCTCTAAAAGATAAGGGCTCTTTTTAACAAAACCCCAATTATGACAAACTTAAAAGATTTTATTTTTTCTGATCTCTTGAAAAAAGAGATTTTATTTAAAAATCATCTTTCAATTATGTCTTCCTCTGGAATTTCTGAGACTAGCAATGCAATTTAATCAAAGACAGATGCCTTAAAATCTAATCTATATTTACTTATGACCTTCATTTGATTGGGTCTGTTGGTTCTAGGAGGAGAAAAAGACAAAAGACTCAAAAACCCACAACAACAAAATACCAAAAAGCAAAATCCCTCACTTCTTAGACTTCTTGAAAAAGAAGAGATAGATAAAATAAGTCATTGGTCACATTCCCATTTTTCACTGTTAATACTATTTCATGTTTCCCATAGTAGTTTTTTAACAAGTCCCAATATTTTAAAATTATGATCCAAATACTAGGATTTCACATTTTAGACAATAGCAAATTTTTTTGTTAACTACTTGGAATGATTCTTAACCTTCCAACTCAAAATCTATGGAACATGTCTGCATATTTGCGCTCAAAAAATATAATCAAAGTAATCTTTTAATGAATTGTGATGCGTTCTGGGATTATCTGGTGCCTTTGTTGACATACATCTGATTTTTGCTTTCTATACCAAGCCTGAAGCTTCCCTCTGGAGGTACATTCAACTACCTATTAGAGATGAGGGGGTGTGTTTAATCCAAGTTTAGAAACCACTAATGCTCCATAGGTATAGGGTTACAAACCAACTTGAATCTTTCGGTGCTCAACTTTGTTTGTTCTTGGCAAAGCTCGAAAAACTTAACAGCGCTTGAAAGATTTCTTGGACATGGACTTTAAGAAAGAGTATTTTGATGAGTAAAGCATAAATGAACCAGAACCCATATGGATCAAATTTTCCTCAAAATGCACATGGGTTTAATAATTAATGGAAAAAGTGCTTCTAGCATGCATTTGGGGTTTTATCAAACCCCAAATATTCATAAAAAAAAATAGTCTGATAGGTTCAAAGAATCCAAACTCTGATTTGATGCACCCACATTAATATCTCTTGATGTTGAATAAAAATGAGAGCTATTTAGTGTAATGGAAAACAGAGGCAGAACTTGTTCAAAAATTATGTGAATGAAAGAAAATAGCATCAGTGCCACAAAGTTCATCTTTGTTCATATTTGTTTTCTTAAATCCTTCTTTTGGGAATATCCAAGAATCTTTTAACTATATCTTAGCATATTAAGAGTTCTCAAAGAAATTATTGATTGCAGTTGAAAAAGAAAAAAAATACTGAATGAAATCCTTTGAGATACATAATATGTCATGAAATTTTCTAAGTTATTTGCAAATGTTTCTGCCAGTATCAATAAATCCCTAAAATTACAGGATAACTGCATTAATTAAAGAATGGCACTACGTATTTAGAAGTTCCTGGAAGCTGTGTTTTTGAATTCACAGTGGCACTGCTGTGTATCTTAGCAAAATTGAATCTTATCTCTTTACCACTAAGGCAATTAAGTTCAGCTATAGGGACATTTTTTTCTCAGCAGAACCTCAACATTTAAACTTTATGTGCCCTTTATTATACTTATATCTTAATTAACTCCCTTAACTTTGAAGAACATTTTCTAATTTCTAACTTTACATTTTTTCTAAGTTTTTCTCTTGAGCATATGATCCTTCTACAAATCTTAAATCAATCACAAATAAAAATGGCACTGTTTTCTCTTTTATTATTATTAAATGTATTTAAACTAAGAAACAACATAAATAATTTGTCCATTTCTCTCACCCCACATCCTACACCCGCAATCACCCATATATTCTTTGTATCTACAAACTTAGTGTTTTTAATATACAGATATTTTTAGATTTCACATTTAAGAGAGATCATATGGTATTTTTCTTTTCCAGTGTGACTTATCTCACTTAGGATAATGTCTTTGAGGTCCATCCATGTTGTTTAAAATTGCAAGATTTCATTTGGTTTAAGGCTAAATAATGTGTGTGTGTGTGTGTGTGTGTGTGTGTGTGTGTGTGTGTGTGATTATGCCATGATTTCTTTATTCATTCATCCATTTATGGACCCTTGGATTATTTTCATGTCTTGCCTATTGTAAACAATGTTGCAATGAACACAGCAGAGCAGTGTTTTCATGTTCTTTGGCTAAATACCTGGAAGTGAAATTGCTGGATCATCAGTTCAGTTCAGTTCAGTCGCTCAGTCATGTCCGACTCTTTGCAACCCCATGAATCGCAGTACCCCAGGCCTCCCTGTCCATCACCAACTCCTGGAGTTCACTCAAACTCACGTCCATCGAGTCAGTGATGCCATCCAGCCATCTCATCCTCTATCATCCCCTTCTCCTGCCCCCAATCCCTCCCAGCATCAGAGTGTTTTCCAATGAGTCAACTCTTTGCATGAGGTAGCCAAAGTATTGGAGTTTCAGCTTTAGCATCATTCCTTCCAAAGAACACCCAGGGCTGATCTCCTTTAGAATGGACTGGCTGGATCTCCTTGCGGTCCAAGGGACTCTCAAGAGTCTTCTCCAACACCACAGTTCAAAAGCATCAATTCTTCGGCACTCAGCCTTCTTCACAGTCCAACTCTCACATCCATACATGAACACTGGAAAAACCATAGCCTTGACTAGACAGACCTTTGTTAGCAAAGTAATGTCTCTGCTTTTGAATATGCTATCTAGGTTGGTCATAACTTTCCTTCCAAGGAGTAAGCATCTTTTAATTTCATAGCTGCAATCACCATCTGCAGGGATTTTGGAGCCCAAAAAAATAAAGTCTGACACTGTTTCCCCATCTATTTCCCATGAAGTGATGGGACCGGATGCCATGATCTTCGTTTTCTGAATGTTGAGCTTTAAGCCAACTTTTTCACTCTCCTCTTTCACTTTCCTCAAGAGGCTTTTTAGTTCCTCTTCACTTTCTGCCATATGGGTGGTGTCATCTGCATATCTGAGGTTATTGGTATTTCTCCCAGCAATCTTGATTCCAGCTTGTGCTTCTTCCAGTCCAGCATTTCTCATGATGTACTCTGCATATAAGTTAAATAAACAGGGTGACAATATACAGCCTTGACGTACTCCTTTTCCTATTTGGAACCAGTCTGTTGTTCCATGTTCAGTTCTAACTGTTGCTTCCTGACCTGCATATAGGTTTCTCAAGAGGCAGGTCAGGTGGTCTGGTATTCCCATCTCTTTCAGAATTTTCCACAGTTTATTGTGATCCACACAGCCAAAGGCTTTGGCATAGTCAATAAAGCAGAAATAGATGTTTTTCTGGAACTCTCTTGCTTTTTCCATGACCCAACGGATGTTGGCAATTTGATCTCTGGTTCCTCTGCCTTTTCTAAAACCAGCTTGAACATCTGGAAGTTCAAGGTTCACATATTGCTGAAGCCTGGCTTGGAGAATTTTGAGCATTACTTTACTAGTGTGTAAGATGAGGGCAATTGTGCAGTAGTTTGAGCATTCTTTGGCATTGCCTTTCTTTGGGATTGGAATGAAAACTGACCTTTTCCAGTCCTGTGGCCACTGGTGAGTTTTCCAAATTTGCTGGCATATTGAGTGCAGCACTTTCACAGCATCATCTTTCAAGATTTGAAAGTGCTCAACTGGAATTCCATCACCTCCACTAGCTTTGTTCGTGGTGATGCTTTCTAAGGCCCACTTGACTTCACATTCCAGGATGTCTGGCTCTAGGTAAGTGATCATATCATCATGATTATCTTGGTCGTGAAGATCTTTTTTGTACAGTTCTTCTGTGTATTCTTGCCACCTCTTCTTAATATTTTCTGCTTCTGTTAGGTCCATACCATTTCTGTCCTTAATCGAGTCCATCTTTGCATGAAATGTTCCTTGGTATCTCTAATTTTCTTGAAGTGATCTCTTGTCTTTCCCATTCTGATGTTTTCCTCTATTTCTTTGCATTGATCACTGAGGAAGGCTTTCTTATCTCTTCTTGCTATTCTTTGGAACTCTGCATTCAGATGCTTATATCTTTCTTTTTCTCCTTTGCTTTTCACTTCTCTTCTTTTCACATCTATTTGTAAGGCCTCCCCAGACAGCCATTTTGCTTTTTTGCATTTCTTTTCCATGGGGATGGTCTTGATCCCTGATGTCACGAACCTCAGTCCATAGTTCATCAGGCACTCTATCTATCAAATCTAGTCCCTTAAATCTATTTCTGATTTCCACTGTATAATCATAAGGGATTTGATTTAGGCCATACCTGAATGGTCTAGTGGTTTTCCCCACTTTCTTCAATTTAAGTCTGAATTTGGCAATAAGGAGCTCATGATCTGAGCCACAGTCAGCTCCCAGTCTTGTTTTTGCTGACTGTATAGAGCTTCTCCATCTTTGGCTGCAAAGAATACAATCAATCTGATTTTGGTGTTGACCTTCTGGTGATGTCCATGTGTAGAGTCTTCTCTTGTGTCGTTGGAAGAGGGTGTTTGCTATGACCAGTGCATTCTCTTGGCAAAACTCTATTAGTCTTTGCCCTGCTTCATTTCATATTCCAAGGCCAAATTTGCCTGTTACCCCAGGTGTTTCTTGACTTCCTACTTTTGCATTGCAGTCTCCTATAATGAAAAGGAAATCTTTTTTGGGTGTTAGTTCTAAAAGGTCTTGTAGGTCTTCATAGCACCGTTCAACTTCAGCTTCTTCAGCATTACTGGTTGGGGCATAGACGTGGATTACTGAGATATTGAATGGTTTGCCTTGGAAATGAACGGAGATCATTCTGTCATTTTTGAGATTGCATCCAAGTACTGCATTTCGGACTCTTTTGTTGATCATGATGGCTACTCCATTTCTTCTAAGGGATTCCTGCCCGCAGTAGTAGATATAATGGTCATCTGAGTTAAATTCACCCATTCCAGTCCATTTTAGTTCGCTGATTCCTAGAATGTTGACGTTCACTCTTGCCATCTCCTGTTTGACTACTTCTAATTTGCCTTGATTCATGGACCTGACATTCCAGGTTCCTATGCAATATTGCTCTTTACAGCATCAGATCTTGCTTCTATCACCAGTCACATCCACAACTGGGTATTGTTTTTGCTTTGACTCCATCCCTTCATTCTTTCTGGAGTTATTTTTCTACTGATCTCTAGTGGCATATGGGGCACCTACTGACCTGCGGAGTTCCTCTTTCAGTATCCTATCATTTTGCCTTTGCATACTGTTCATGGGGTTCTCAAGGCAAGAATACTGAAGTGGTTTGCCATTCCCTTCTCCAGTGGACCACATTCTGTCAGATCTGTCCACCATGACCCGCCCGTCTTGGGTGGCCCCACGGGCATGGCTTAGTTTCATTGAGTTAGACAAGGCTGTGGTCCTAGTGTGATCAGATTGACTAGTTTTCTGTGATTATGGCTTCAGTGTGTCTGCCCTCTAATGCCCTCTTGCAACACCTACCGTCTTACTTGGGTTTCTCTTACCTTGGACGTGGGGTATCTCTTCACGGCTGCTCCAGCAAAGCACAGCTGCTGCTCCTTACCTTGGACAAGGGGTATCTCCTCACCACCACCCCTGATGACCTTGAACGTGGAGTAGCTCCTCTAGGCCCTCCTGTGCCCACAGGATCATATGCTGGATCATATGGTAGTTCTATTCTTAATCTTTTAAAGAACCTCCATACAGTTTTCCATAGGACTGCCCAATTTACATCCTCGCCAACAGTGTACACATGTTCCCTTTTCTGCAGTTTCTCATCAGCACTTGTTATTTCTAGTCTTTTTGATATAGCCTTTTTAACAGATGTGAGGTGATATCTCATTTTGATTTGCATCTCTCTGATGATTAATGATGTCCATGTACATGTATTAGTGATCTTTGTGTACTTGTTGGCCATCTGTATGTCTTTGGGAAAATATCTATTCAGATCTTCTGCCCATTTTTTTTTCAGATTGTCTGGATTTTTGCTATTGAATTGTATGAGTTCTTAATAAAATCTGAGTATTAGCCTCTTATCAGAGAAAAGATTTATAAATATTTTCTCCCATTGAGTAGCTTACCTTTTCATTCTGTTGGTTTCTTTTGCTATGCAAAAGCTTTTCAGTATGATGTAGTACTTCTTGCTTATTTTTTGCTCTTGTTTTTGGTGTCAAATTCACATCATTAAGATTTATGTCAAGGAGCTTCCTGCCCAAGTATTTTTAATAGGAGTTTTATGACTTCAGGTCTTGCATTTGTGTATAGTGGAAGTAGTGGTAAGTTTCATACCTTGCATGAGGTTGTCCAATATTTCTAACACCACATTAAAAAGTTGCCTTTTCCTCCCTGTACATTCTTTCTCATACATTAATTGGCCATATATGTGTGGGTTTATTTCTGACCTCCCTTTTCTGTCCCATTGATCTATGTGTCTATTTTTATATCAATAGTACACTATTTTCATTACTATAGCTTTGAAATATTGCTTGCAATTAGAGAGTATAATCGCACTGACTTTATTCTTCTTTCTCAAGATTGCTTTGACTATTGGGGATCTTTTGTGATTCCATACAAATTTTAGAACTGTTTGTACTAGTTCTGTGAAAAATGTTGTTGGACTTTTGTTACAGATTGCATCTGTAATTTGCTTTAGGTAGTGTGAACACTCCAGTACTCTTGCCTGGAAAATCCCATGGGTGGAGGAGCCTGGTAGGCAGCAGTCCATGGCGTTGCTAACAGTCGGACATGACTGAATGACTTTACTTTCACTTTTTACTTTCATGCATTGGAGAAGGAAATGGCAACCCACTCCAGTGTTCTTGCCTGGAGAATCCCAGGGACGGGGCAGCCTGGTGGGCTGCCGTCTATGGGGTCGCACAGAGTCGGACACGACTGAAGCGACTTAGCAGCAGCAGTAGTAGTGTGAACATTTTAACAATATCATTAATATTCCTTCTAATTCATGAGCACAGAAGATCTTTCCATTTATTTGTGTTGTCTTCAATTTATTTTATTAAAATCTTATAGTTTCCAATATAGAGATCTTTCACTTCCTTGGTTAAATTTATTTCTAAGTATTTTATTCTTTTTTGATGCAATTACAAATTGGATGGTTTTCTTAACTTATCTTTCTGAGTATTCATTTTTAGTTTATGGAAACAATAGATAATTTGCATATTTTGTATTTGCAACTTTACTGAATTTATTAGTTCTTATAGAGTATTTAGAGCTTTCTACATATTAATACGGAGAAGGCAATGGCACCGCACTCCAGTACTCTTGCCTGGAAAATCCCATGGACGGAGGAGCCTGTTAGGCTGCAGTCCATGGGGTCGCTAAGAGTCGATCTGCACATAGTGACAGTTTTGCTTCTTTCTTTCCAATTGAGATTCCTTTTGTTTCTTTTTCTTGCCTAATTGCTCTGATTAAGACTTCCAATAATACCTCATATGGTGTGTGCTTACTCTTTGTGACCCCATGGACTGTAGCCTGCCAGGCTCCTCTGTCCATGGAATTTTTTAGTCAGGGATATGGAATGGATTGCCGTTTCCTACTCCAGGGGATCTTCCTGACCCAGGGATCAGACCTATGTCACTTGCATCTCCTGCATTGGCAGACAGATTCTTTACCACTAGCTCAACCTGGAAAGCATAGGATTTCCGATACTGTGAAAGTAGACAGGCATTCTTGTTTTGTTTCTGACATTAGAATAGTTTTTCAGCACTGAGTATAATGTTAAGTTGTATTATTGTAATCATCCGATGGACATGAGTTTGAGTAAACTCTGGGAGTTGGCGATGGACAGGGAAGCCTGGAGTGCTGCTGTCCATGGGGTCACAGAGTCGGACACGACTGAGCGACTGAATTGAACTGACTGATAATGTTAAGCGTTGGCTTGTTATATATGGGCTTTATCATGTTGAGGTACATTCCCACTATACCTCCTTGTTGAGAGTTTTCATTATAAATGGATATTAATTTTCTCAGATGTTTTCTATGCATCTATTGAGATGATTGTTTTATTTTTATCATTCATTTTATTAAAATGGTTTATCACATTGACTGATTTTTGAGTGTTAAACTATCCTTGAATCTCTGGGATTCATAAATTCCACTTGCTCAAGGTATATGATCCCTTTAATACATTGTTGAATTTGGTTTGTTAATATTTGTTGAGGATTTTTGCATCTATATTCATCAGAGATATTGGCCTACAACTCTCTTTTTCATAGTGTCTTTATCTGATTTTGGTATCATGGTAATGTTGGTCTTGTAAAATGAGTTTAGAAGATCACCTTCCTCATCTAATTTTTTGGAAGAGTTTGAGAAGAATTGATATTAATTCTTTGAATGCTTGGTAGAATTCACCAGTGAATCCATCTGGTCCTGGATTTTTATTTATTTTGGAGCTTTTGAGTACTGATTCAATCCTCTTAATAGTAATTAATCAGACTTTCTTTTTCATTATGATTGCATCTTGGTAGGTGGTATGTCTTCAGGAATTTAACCATTTATTCTGGATTATCCGGTTTTTTAGCACATAATTGTTCATAGTAGCCTCTTATGACCTTTTATAGTTCTCTGTTGTCTGCTGTAAGTCACTCTCTTTAATTTCTGATTTTATTTGAGTCCTCTCTCATTTTTTCTTGAGAGTCTAGCTAAAAATTTGTCAATTTTATCTTTTCTAAGAACTAGTTCTTAGTTTCATTGATTTTTTTTTCTATTTTATTTTTAGTCTCTATTTCACTTATTTCCACTCTAATCATTGTTATTCCCTTCTTTCTACTAACTTTAGGCTTCGTTAGTTCTTCTTTCTCTAGTTCACTGAGGTGTAAATTTAGATTATTTTTTCTTTTTAATTTATTTTTTTTTATTGAAGGTTAATTGCTTTAAAGAATTTTGTTGTTTTCTGTCTAACCTCAACATGAATCAGCCATAGGTATACATTTATCCCCTCCCTTTTGAAACTCCCTCCCATCTCCCTCCCCATCCCACCCCTCTTGGTTGATAGAGCCCCTGTTTGAGTTTCCTGAGCCATAGAGCAAATTCCCGTTGGCTATCTATTTTACATATGGCAATGTAAGTTTCCATGTTACTCTTTCCATACTCTCACCATCTCCTCCCCTCTTTCCATGTCCGTAAGTCTATTCTCTATGCCTGTTTCTCCATTGCTGCCCTGTAAATAAGTTCTCTGGTACCATTCTTCTAGATTCTATATGTATGTGTTAGAATACAATATTTATCTTTCTCTTTCTTACTCACTTCACTCTGTGTAATAGGTTCTAGGTTCATCCATCTCATCAGAACTGACTCAAATGATTTCCTCTTTATGGCTAAGTAATATTCCCTTGTGTATATGTACCACAACTTCTTTATCCATTCATCTCTTGATGGACATCTAGGTTGCTTCCATGTTCTAGCTATTGTAAATAGTACTGCAATGAACAATGGGATACATGTGTCTTTTTTAATTTTGGTTTTCTCGAGATATACACTGAGGAGTGGGATTGCTGGGTCATATGGTGGCTTTATTCCTCGTTTTGTAAGGAATCTCCATACCATCTTCCATAATGGTTGGATTTACGTTCCCACCAACAGTGCAAGAGCATCCCCTTTTCTCCACACCCTCTCCAGCATTTATTGTTTGTAGACTTTTTGATGATGGTCATTCTGACCAGTGTGAGGTAATATCTCATTGTAGTTTTGATTTGCATTTCTCTAATAATAAGCAATGTTGAGCATCTTTTCATGTGTTTGTTAGCCATCTGTATGTCTTCTTTGGAGAAGTGTCTGTTTAGGCCTTTTCCCCATTATTTGATTGGGTTGTTTGTTTTTCTGGCATTGAGTTGTATGAGCTGCTTGTATATTTTGAAAATTAATCCTTTGTCAGTTGTTTCATTTGCTATTATTTTCTCCCATTCTGAGGGTTGCCTTTCACCTTGCTTATAGTTTCCTTTGCTGTGTGAAAGCTTTTAAGTTTAAACAGGTCCCACTTGTTTACTTGTTTTTATTTCCATTACTCTAGGAGGTGGGTCATAGAGGATCTTGCTTTGATTTATGTCATCAAGCATTCTACCTATGTTTTCCTCTAAGAGTTTTATAGTTTCTCGTCTTACTTTAGGTCTTTAATCCATTTTGAGTTTATTTTTGTGTATGGTGTTAGGATGTTTTCTAATTTCATTCTTTTACATGTAGCTGTTCAGTTTTCCAATGGCACCCCACTCCAGTACTCTTGCCTGGAAAATTCCATGGATGGGGGAGCCTGGTAGGCTGCAGTCCATGGGGTCACCAGGAGTCAGACACGACTGAGCGACTTCACTTTCATGCCTTGGAGAAAAAAATGGCAACCCACTCCAGTGTTCTTGCCTGGAGAATCCCAGGGATAGGGGAGCCTGGTGGGCTTCTGTCTATGGGGTCACACAGAGGCAGACACAACTAAAGTGACTTAGCAGCAGCAGCAGCAGCAGTACAGTTTCCCCAGTACCATTTATTGAATGGTGAATCCCAGGGAAAGGGGAGCCTGGTGGGCTTCTGTCTATGGGGTCACACAGAGTCGGACACAACTAAAGCGACTTAGCAGCAGCAGCAGCAGCAGCAGTACAGTTTCCCCAGTACCATTTATTGAAGATGCTGTCTTTGCCCTATTGTATATTCTTGCCTCCTTTGTCAAAAACAAGGTACCCATAGGTTCATGGGATTATTTCTGGGCTTTCTGTCTTGTTCCATTGGTCTATATTTCTGTTTTTGTGCCAGTACCATATTGTCTTGATGACTGTAGCTTTGTAGTATAATCTGAAGTCAGGAAGGTTGCTTCTTCCAGCTCCATTCTTCTTTCTCAAGATTGCTTTAGCTATTCTAGGTTTTTCGTGTTTCCATATGAATTGTGAAATTTTTTGTTCTACTTCTGTGAAAAATCCTACTAATGCTCCTGGTTTTCCCCCTAGTTCCTTCATCCACTGAGTTTTGGTTGGTTTTATACATTCATTTCCACTGGTCAGGTACTCCTGTCTGCTCTCAGCTGGTGTTCTGCACGCACTTCTGTGTCGAAAGGTGTATTCCTGATGTATCCGTGGAGAGACATATACTCCATGTCAACCTACTCCTCTGCCATCTTGTTCTTCTAAAGTTAAATTTTTTAAAATACTTTTCTTGTTTCTTGACATAGGCATTTATTGCTATATACTGTGTTTTCTTTATGTAGGCTGGAAGATTACTATAGAAAATAATATTTAACATATTTTTAGAAAATGAACATGGAAATTTATATAACTTTCAGCTAACTTTGAGTAGAATACATCAGAACAATAAAATTTAGACAAAAGTATCTCATCCTCTACCTCTTTCCTAAGCAACTGAATTTTTTGAATTATTTTATATTCAGTTTATATTCCACACAAAGAAGTAATGATCTCTTTTTTTATACTTGCACACCTATAAAAATGATATAAAAGGAACAATTTAATATTGCATCAAAGGCACTGAACTGAAAGAACTTTCTTAAGAGACAAAATATTTTCATCATGAAAAATGAAAATATAGATTGTTGCTACTGTTTTTTAAAAAAAATTAAAGAAGTGGGGAAATTTTACCATCTTTCCTAATAGAAGTAAAGCTTGGTATCTTGTGGAGAACTCATCTGGGTATTTCTCTGCTACATTTTTTTGACCTGTGGGTCAGCAAGTCAGCTATCACAACCTTAAGAAGTGAGCCCTCAGAAAGGATTGCCCTAAAGATGGAGGAAGAACTCTGTGAATAGGATAACACTGTTTTGACCAAACACAGTTGCTTGGAACCATTTATGAATGAGCCATAAATGGAATTGAATGCTATCCCCAGTTTAATTTTTTTCCCTCCTCACATTCTTGCACACCAAAAATCCTATCATAAGAGGCAGCCGTGTAAGTTGCCAGAAGCCCAGCAAAGACATATTAACGATATGACCCTTTATGGCGCAAGTTTATTTATATTCAGTGAAGTAGGTTACTGACCATTTGGCCATTAATTTTCTGTTTATAAATCGTATTTTCCTTGTGTAGTCACTTCAAGACTTTGACATTCACAGTCGTGTTGAAAGAAACAAGTTTATTAAAGAAGGCAAAAGAAAAAAAGACTGGTCCTTTAAAGTTCACCAAATTGTACATGTCAGCCACTAAGTAAAATTCTGGTTTTGAAAAACAGCAAAATGCCTAGCATAGTGGAAAGAGAAGGGAACACGCTGTGTGTATTCAACTCACATATTGAAGAGGAATCAGATCAGCAAAGAAAATCTAAGTATTCCACCCCCTAAAGAAACATAATCCGGAGTTTATATCAGATGGTTTATAGGAGTTTATTGGAATATACAACAGGGTTCATGTCGTGTGTCACAAGGTGAAGCCTGTTCACTGGTGATTTACAAGCCGCATGTGCCGGCGTTACTGTAATTTATAGGACGCAGATGGTCCTGGGGTGCCCCGCTGACTTGTAGCTGAATCAGGACCTAAGCCCTGTGTGTCATCTGCTCTGGGTACCTCAGGCTCACTTCCAAAATTACGCACCAACATATTTCTGTTCTGAACTGGAAGATTCCAGAAACCTTTACCTTGTAACAAATGCAGCTTAAAAAAAAAAAAAATGCAGTGGAGGTGGGAAAAGAAGCTAGGAAGGGACTTTTTTTTTCTCCCTCTGCCTGAAGAAAGGTGATTTCAGTCTCTTCCTCTGGGAGTTTTCATCAATAGGTTTGTCACTACCTTATTGTTAACAGGGAAATGAGATGCTGCCTTTCTTTTTGAATGAGTCCAGGAAAGAGGAAGGCTGAGATATTTAAAAGTTTTGCCTATTTCTGAAATGAAGTGGCAAAAAGGTTCTTTCCCTAGCCACCTTCAAAACCCTTATATAATTGTGTCTTTATTACGAATTCTCTTTATCACCCTCAAAGAGTATGGGTCAGAGAGATGGTGTAATAATGTGAAATGGATGTCTCCAGAATATAATGTAAATGTGTTGACCTTTTTCAAAAGATTGTTTTATCAGCACTTTAATTCACAAATTAAGGCACACGTGTTGGTTTTGAACCAGCTTTCAGTACCTCCATTTGAAGTTTCTAGCACTCATTGTTCTGGTGCTAATATATTTAATGTTTTGTTTGAAACTTTGCTGGCCAAGGAGGGGCAGTTAGAAGAAAGGACCCTTGAAGTTCCATTTGTGCTGCTCAGATATCTCCCTTGGTGCCTTTATTGAGAAATTGAGTTGAACAATCTGCCAATCACAAACATGTGCCTTAATAACATGTTCCAGCACCCATGCACACTGCCACCAAGAGCTCCCTTGTCTCCACACCAGCTGGCCCTCGCAGCCCTGGGGATGGTGGAAAAGATAAGAAAAAGTATGTCCAGTCCATCCTTGCCCAGTTCCATGGGGAGCACGGCACTCCAGAACAGTCCTGCCCATGTAAATGTCTGGTGAGCTACATACATCATTCTAAACTCTCTAGTAGCCACGCTCAAAAAAGTAAAAAGCAACAAGTGAAACTAAACAATAAGAGTGTTGCTTAATAATAATATGTTCAGACTACTATAAATAAAATAGATAAACAACAAGGTACTACTGTATAGCACAAGAAACTATATTCAATATCCTATAATAAATTATAATGAAAAGAATAGATATGTATATATGTGTAACTGAATCACTGTGCTGTACACCAGAAACTAACACAACATTATAAACCAACTGCACTTCAATAGAAAAAATAAAACAATATATTTTTATACAAAGCAATACACCCAAAATAATATCATTCAATAAGTAATTTAATGTTAAAAGTATCACTGAGATATTTTACATTTTTCTGTACTACATCTTCAAAATCTGGTGTGTATTTTACATGTACAACGTATCTGAATTCAGACGGATCTCAGTTCAAGAGCCCCATGGTAATATTGGGCTGAAGACTAGAGTACTGCATAGCACCTTTGTGGAATAGTCCTCCCAGGAAGAAATTGATCTAGAAAATCTGAAACAAGTAATAATTTCCATACGGAGTAGCCATTCATACATGTTTTAATGTATTAAAAAAATAGATGGATGCCATGTGGGCATATTTGTTGTTTCCTTATCAAGCAAAAGGGGGAAAAAAAGAGTCCAAGAGGAGAAGCTGGAGAGCTGTAATGGAAATAAAATTGACAGTCTCTCAAAACTCAGGTGGCACTTTCCTTTTCCAGTTAATTACGGTTTTAATTACATGGCTTCTTGCGACTCCTTGATACCTAATAAACCAGACTCTTTGGGGCGGCCAAGTTGGGTTTTGCTTGAATTGCAGGTGTAAGACTCAGCATGAAACATAAATCAACTTCTTAAACATGCTCCCAAGGTGTGTTCAAGCCTTTTCTTCCTGTTTGCTTGTAAAATCACATCTTTTCACCATTGTTGGCACAAAAATGATTGAAGCAGCTAGGAGCTGAATAATGGCTTTGTGTTTTTGTCTCCCTTGGCCTGGCATGAAACATTTTTGCCTCAGATGAAATAGAATAGTAAAATAGAAGATGTGATTTTTTTTCTCTTTCAGTCTTATGAATAATATATACTTCTAAATATTGACCATTTCACTTAAGAAAATAAATACCTGTAAGGGAAAGTAAAAAATGAAGACTCTGGGAATACATTAGGGTTGCCAGTTTGAGTATTTGGAACCCGTGAGATCTCGCAAGATACATTTATTCCAGAGAAGTGCGGCATGAGGTCAATCAAGTTCAAATACGATAGAGTGTGGACCAACGGTGCCCGGGGGCTCTGCTGCCACAGAGAACAGGGAGGAAGAGAAGCTTTCCCGAAGCTCTCATTGGCTGAGAACCGGCAGCATCTGATGGCATTATGAGCAGCTTGCAATTTAGCCTCAGCGGCAGGAAAATCTGCACTTGATCAGCTCTGCCATAACCAGTAAACGTCACCATGGCAGATACGGACTTCACTGGAAGGTTTTGCAGTGCCTAGTGATAATTCTGCCAACTCTCCCTCCTTCCCTCCTCCATCCATAAAGAGAAAGTGCGACATATGGTATTTGCATGTTATCACAAAATATGAGATACTGGGTGACATAAATTACGTGTGAAGGGGGTTTAGCCCATAATTTCTAGTAATTTCAAAAACATGAAAATGGCTTTTGAAGTAGGAGAGAGGGCCTTTCTCCTTGGGGAAAACTTCAAAACACATCACACGCTGTATAAACACAAATGCGTTTACCTTGCCGGGGCCTCCCTTTTTTTCTCCTTGGAATCCTGGCTAATTGTCAACATTGTCTGTGTTCTAACAAGAGGTTTCTTTTTTCAGACCTGAATTACTTGAATTTGAGCTCTGTAACGTGAAATTCTGCTGTGACTAGGGACAGTGGGGAGGGGTTGGGGGTTGGGGGTGGGGGGCGTTTGCCGGGGAAGGAAGTTGCTGCAGATGAATCACAGTCTTTTTATGAAAGAAGATCTCATGCTGGTTCAGGATCTGTGGTTCCTCCAAAATTCTCATCAATAATGCAAAGTTTTAAAATGTCTTCTTGTCTGTAAGGGATTTCTACTTGTTCTGCTTCTCCCATTAATTTTCATTGCCCTCTGTTCCTGCCTGGATATGCCAAGGATCAAACTTAAAGACCCAAGGTACAGGGCATGATGTAAGCCTTAACCCACACGTCTGGTTCCTAACAGCCCCCACCATCACTGTTTTTTGGAAAATATTTCTAGGGTGTGTGTATGGGTATATATGAACTCTAGACAGGTGGACACTTTGACTTTATATTAGCAATGAAGAACTAGAAATGCATTTGTTGCAGGAACGGGGACCCCTGCCAGGGCCTTGAGAGTGGGCTTCTATCAAACACTCAGAAATGAATTGTCCAAGGAGACACACATGCTGACAAAGCAAGAGACTTTATTGGGAAGGGGGCACCTGGGAGGGGGCTGGAAGGTAAGGGAAACCAAGAGAACTGCTCTGCCATGTGGCTCACAGTGTCAGGGTTGATGGTGATGAAGTTAGTTTCCAGGTTGTCTCTGGCCAATCATTCTGGCTCAGGGTCCTTCCTGGTGGCGCACTTATTGCTCAAAGATGGATTCCAACAAGGAGGATTCTGGGAGGCTGGCAGTATATATGGACTGGCATCTCCTTTTGATCATTTCCTAATTCTTCTAAGTTGGTGGTGCCTTATTAGCTCCACATTCCTTACCAGGACCTTCTGTCATAAAATAACTCCCACAAATGGTTACTATGGTTACCTGGCCAGGGTGGGCAGTTACAGTCAGTGTTTCTCCTAATATATTTGTTGGTTTTATTGTAACCGCACTCATAAGAGTTACCTAAGTGTTTATCATCTATTTAAAACAAATGCCAATTTAAAATAAATGCTATATACAATAGTCAACTAACAAATACTTGCTGATCTGTTCTACTGTAACTCCAAGGGACAGGAGAATTCTCCTGATCACCTAGCCCAATGCTTAGTACACAGTCTGTGCTCAGTAACTCCTGGTTGATCAAATAAATGAACTGGCATCAGACCTTTCCATCTTTCCTAGACAGGTGAAAATAAAGTAAGAAGCTTTGAATCCCAATTCCACAGTTGTGCCAGGATACGGAAAAACCAAGTCTGCCATAATTAAAATGCTCATCAAGTTGTGAAAAAAGGCTGATAGACTAATTTAGACCTTCCTTGATTCCTGAATTCCTCCCTCTCTCTTCCTCATCAGTGCTTCCAGTTGGCCAGAAACTCTAAGGAGATTATTTACACTTCAATGCCAAAGACATCCTTCCTGAGGCCATCCTTCCTGGGAGGGGGAGAGGGGGTTAACTTGGGAAGCAAAGAGAAATATCATTGAGAAAATGCTGCAACTTAGTAATTTACTAGCAATTGGGTAGTCCTTGAGAGCTTAGAAAGTGCTTTCATAGACTTTTCTTTTCCAATTCACATAACAATCTTGTATGACAAACATCATCATCTTCATTTCACAGAGGAGACTCAGGGAAATGAAGCGCCTTGCCTAACATCACAATGCTAAGACACAACAGAACCTGAACTGATACCGAAATTCTGAAACCAAGGAGAGGAGTTGTTTTTTGTTAAGTCGTATTTTAAAGTCGAAATATAGTGTATGTGACAACTCTTAAGCATTACCTAGTAATAATGTTTTTGTCTTGATTAGATCCCCAAATTTCCTTCCCCAAGGCAACTACTACCTATAACACCTTCAGTATTCTTAAAAAAATGTAATATATATATATAAACATATGTAGGGCTTCCCAGGTGACTCATTGGTAAAGAACCTGCCTACAATGCAAGACACGCAGGTTCCATCCTTGGATCTGGAAGATCCCCTGGAGGAGGGCATAACGATCTACTCCAGTATTCTTGCCTGAACAATCACCATGGACGGAGGAGCCTGGTGGGCTATAATCCATAGTGTTGCAAAGAGTTGGACATGGCTGAAACCACTTAGCAGGCACACATAAACATATGCACTGTGCACATACACACACATGTGCACATACATACACACACAAGTAGGGACATAATACCGAGTTCTTCTGTTTTGTTTTGTTTAATTTTTTAAAAAATATTTTAATATATTTATTTGGCTGTGCTGAGTCTTAGTCACAGCACACAGGATCTTCAGTCTTCGTTGAGGCATGTAGAATCTTTAATTATGGCATGCAAAATCTCAGTTGCAGTATGTGGGATCTAGTTTCCTGACCAAGGATAGAACCTAGGCCCCTTGCATTGGGAGCTTGGATCTTAGACACTGGACCACCAAGGAATTCCCCACCATGTTCTTCTAATCATAACTTTCTTCACATAACCTATAGTTTGGTGGACATATATGTAAAGTTTCCCAACACATTTAAATCTACATTCATGCATGCTAAATCACTTCAGTCTCAATTAGAAATGAATATGAGGGCATGGCAACCCACTTCAGTATTCTTGCCTAGAGAATCCCAAGGACAGAGGAGCCTGGCAGGCTACAATCCATAGGGTTGCAAAGAGACGGATGTGACTGAGCAACTAACTGTTACACTTTTGACTTTACAAATATAATGCGTTTCCCTTTTGGTGGGCTTTTAAATTGCTTTTAGGAATTTGTCATTGCAAAAATGCTAAAATACAAATTCAGGTTCATGACAACAATCATTGATTTTCTTACAAGAAACTGGGTCCTGGTAACTGGGTTGTCCCCTGGCCTTAGAATGATAGAAAATACTCTGCAGAGACTGAGGAAGGAGTTTCAGTTCTGGGACTGCCTTTCACTAGTCGTGTGACTTTTAAGCCGTCCCTTGAAGTCTCTGACACTCAGTTTTCCCAGATGTAACATTAGAAAGTGACACAGCAGGAAGTTCTAAAGAAATAGAGCCGTATGGTGGGAGGATATTCAGTGTAGTATTAGGAAACCTGGGTTCTGGTCTTAACAAGATCTATGATAACAAACCCTCTCAAAGTAAGACCTCTGAGTCCTCCTATCTCCTCCAGATCAGTCTATAGGGGAAAGAACAACTTCTTGCAGTCACTATGTTTGCTGGCAGTACTTTCAATGTAATGAAGACAGTGTCATCAACACGCGGTTGTGTCGTCATCCATGTCTCCCTTTTTAGATAGCCACATCTCCCCTTCACAATTCCCAGGTATTGGAGAAAGCTGACATCAGATTGGAGCTCAAGACTCAAGCCTAAATTTACTAATATAATCCCTTCCCCAGATCTCAGATCATGATGGACCAAGCTGAATCACAAGGACAGAAAGCTCTGGAAAAAAGAGATTTCTCACTCTTTTAGGAGGCTCCCTGGAGAGGGAAACAGGTAGATCTGAGAAGCATTTGTAGTTATTTTTCAACCACAAAGAGATGCCAGCCTTGAGGTTAAGTTAACACCAGAAAGGAAGGATGGAGAGAAGGAAATGTAAGAGTGCCTTAGTGATATTCCTAAAATCACCCAAAGGCCTGCCTGACTTCGCTTTCCATTTGGATGAGTCAGTAAGTCCCTTTTTGGTTTAAGTCTTTATGGATAAGTTTGAATCAGATTTTTCTCTTATACACATTTGAGGTCAAATTAAACAACACAGAATTAGATATCAATATAAATACTTATATAAACAGTTTATTGATGCTTATTAACTACAGGCTGTATATTACATACTTTATAAACATTATCCCCTTTAACATCATTGCAACCCAAAACAGAGATACTACATCTGGTAGATGAGAAAACAAGCTCAGAGATGGTAAGAAACTGTTCAGGTTACACAGCTAATCAGCAGGGGAGGTGGGACTGCTTGTCTCCAAACCTTGCCTTAAATCTATACACCTCTTCTAGGCATGATGAGTAGATGTGCTTATTCACTTCATCATCATGCTAAGCTACATCATGAAGGGTGAAATTGGTCTCTGGTACCCTGCCCTGTCAGAACCTGTCCCCACAGAGACACTCAGGGTGCCAGGTATCCCAAAACCAAAGGCAAAGGAATTGCTCTCACAGGCAGGCCATGACCCTACCTCTTAAGCTTCCTGTAGCCTGACATTCACTGGATCAGGGTACCATTCTCCTGTTGCTAAGTACCCACTCAAATAAATTACTTATGGATAAATATGTTTTAAATGATATACTCTTCACAAGAGCATAATTGCACTTTACCAGAAACCTTTGTAATCTTCACTCAAAGGGGAGACTAATGGAGAACACTGCGGTACCAGCTACATTAGAAGATGGGAAGATGTGACTTTCAAATAGTTCTCTTTGGGTGATAACGTTTATCACTCACAAGACTACATCAAGCTCACATTTAATTAACTGAAAATTTGTAAGTTCATTCAAATCTGATAAAAATCAAGAAGAAAATAGTTAACCAAAAATAAGAAATAATTACAAAGAAAATTGACAAACTACTGGAAAAAACGAAGGCTTCTTTGAAGTCCTGTGTCTGATTGCTTATAAACTAACAAACATACACACCCACAGTATACAATATCAGCAATCTTTTTTTTTCTGTTTACTGGATTAATTTGTAGAGCTCAAATTAATCATTACTGTCCATTCCTTTGTTTTTATTTTTCTACAGCATATATACTTTGATTAATTTCTTCCATATAACATTGTTCTCCTTATTGTATTTTGTTTATATAAATAGGAAGAAGAAGGAAGGAAGAAAGGAAAGGAAATGATAAAGGGGGGCATCTAGTTAATATCAAAAACAACTGTTTGAACAGACTTTCAGGATTAAAATAAAAACTGATGCTACATTTGTAAATTTTCTTCTGTGCCATAATTTAGACTACAGTGCATATTTTGTTAGGTTGATTACTACAAAGAAATAAGAGAATCTCACCAATAATTAATTAATTGTGCAATTAAAACCACACACCTGAATCTTCCACAAATGTTTAAATAAATCATTTTTAAGAGAATTACTATGTAGTTGCTTTTCCAGATGTTCCAAAGGCAAACAGATGTGTTATTTAGCATACTTTAGGACTTGAACTCTACTTGTCTTTTCTTATAATTTTTCCTTTTATTCTCAACTCTAAATTCCCTGGGTTAAAAAAAGGTGGGAGTGAGCAAAGCCCGTATTGGTACCAACAATTAGAGTCAAAAAAAAAAAAAAAGTCAATACATGTTTTGAGAATCAATAATTAAAATTAAACTATAAATAAGTTAGGGCTTCCCTTGTGGCTCAGCTGGTAAAGAATCCGCCTGCAATGTGGGAGACCTGGGTTTGATCCCTGGGTTGGGAAGATCCTCTTTAGAAAGGAAATGCTACCCACTCCAGTAATCTGGCCTGGAGAATTCCATGGACTATATACAGCAAATTTCACTTCACTTGTCACAAATAGGTTATGTATTATTTGCATGAGTTGGGAAAATCTATCACAGTAAAATTTAGAATACAAACAACATAGAGACCTTTACCAGCTGAGCCACAAGGGAAGCCCAAGAATACTGGAATGGGTATCCTGTCCCTTCTCCAGCAGATCTTCCCTACCAAGGGATCGAACTGGGGTCTCCTGCATTGCAGGGAGATTCTTTACTGACTGAGCTATCAAGGAAGCCCAGAGATATAATAGTAAACATGCCCAAATAGTCCAAAACACTTTCACATTGTATTATCTCAAGTAATCTTCATGACCTCTCAGTGAGAAAAGTGCCTTTTATTATTCCCATTTGCAATTATGGACACTGAGGAGGGGAAATTCCTCAAGTTTTCACAGCTCATGAGTTGCAAAACTAGGTAAAACTGGATCCTAAAACCTCTATAGATCCCATGCATGCTCTTTCCACTGTATAATCCTTTCTTCCAGGAAGTGAAGATTTTGACAAGTTGGAAAAGAGCTGAAGAAAGAGATGTCAAGGCAGACAGCAGGGAACATTGATATAAAGTGGAAAGAGTCTATGAGAAAGAATTTGATGGACCCATGGAAACCCAGTGAACATGTATTTAGAGTCACATGGGAAGGATGAAAAGCTATGAAGCTTTTAAATAAAGATTTATTTTCTGGTGAAACAAAGTGAAACTGCCCCATTTTAACAAAGTGTATTTGGTGGCAGGCTGGGTTGAAGGCCAGTCTGGCAGAAGGAGCTTTGCTGGGAAGGTTGTAAAGAGCACTAATGCTTTGGGGAGGGGGTGGTGGGGGGGAGAAGATGGTAGGAGGCCACTCGCTGAATTACAGCCAGGCAGGAAGGGCTATTTCCCTCCAATATCATTTCTCCAAGAGGAAAAATGGTAACATGGCTGCTATCAGAATTTGCATGACTATTAGTGAGAAAACAATCCACATGAAAGTCCCCTGGCCTCAAATCCATCACTTTACCTTTTTAATTAAGCTCACAGACCCATCCCCAAAACACCTTAAGAAAGAGAAGAAGCACACTCAACCAGAAAAATAAAGCAAGGTGGCTCAGATAATGAAGAATCTGCCTGCAATGCGGGAGACCCAGGTTTGATCCCTGGGTCAGGAAGATCCCTTGGAGAAGGAAATGGCAACCCACTCCAGTATTCTTGCCTGGAGAATTCCGTGGACAGAGGAGCCTGACAGGCTACAGTCCATGGGGTGGCAAAGAGTTGGACACAACTGCGTGACTAACACTTTCACTTTCAGCTCGACATCCTTATACCAGGATTGCAAGACAGTAAGGGAGGGTTAACAGACTAACAATTCACCCACCCGACTTCTCTAGGCTTCAAGAGGACTTCTTTTCCAAGAAGACATGGATCCAAAATCTAACTCTACATTTGCTTACACAGTGAGAAAATACTCAAAGTGTGACCCCTATCTTACAATTCAAAAGAACAAAGAAGTCAGTGAGAAATCCAATAAGATCTAGAGGGGAAAATTCATATTGAAAGGACAAATGCTTTCAAACATATATAGAGACTCTTTTTGCTGCTTTCTCCATCCATGTAACTCGCCTCCCCATGAAGGAAAAACAGTCAGCTATGACAGACATGGTGCTCATCATGAAAACACTGAAATCAATGGTCCAGTGATCTGGCCAAAGTTATGTAGGAATTAATGGTCAAAGCAAATATTAGAGAAACAGACTCAGGCGTTCTGGTTCCTTTACCCAGGACTGCAGCCATCACCACACTCAATCTGCAAGAGGAATTAAGCGCCCACTTACCAAAACGGAAACTCCAGGTGTACCATCCCCACCCTCCCACCCCCAGCCAAGAGCAGCGGTTCACAGAGTTTCACATTTTGTTTTCACTTTCAGTGCATCTGTCAACTTTTCCTGGGAGGGGTCATTCAGAAGTCCTAAACCTGATTTATGAATTATTTTAATTAAACTACCCATTTGCTAATGTCTGTGACCTTCCTTGCCTAGTGGCATGACCCTTGGCAGGAATCATCTATAAAACTGCTTCTCCTTTTGCAGGGTAGGTAACTCTTTGGTTTATAGGCAGCAATTTCCAAATGCTCCCATTTGGGGCCAAGTTCTCACTAGGCCAACTGTGAATTCCAGTCTAGAACATCACACAATAAATGTTTTTGGTATGATCAGAGACTGGTAATGTCACTGAGAGAGGGGACCAATGACAAACTTTTATGGAAGAGATCATGAATAAGTGTCAGGCTTCGTTTAAAAAAAAAATCGTCCTTTAGAACAATTACATAAACACCAATAGAGTGAGCCTTGGAATTCTTTCAGAACAGAAGGATAAAGAAAACCAGATCGCTGTAGCGCTTTCCCTACTATGAATAGCTATAATATTGCTGCTGCAGAGTAAGGGAAGTATTTACAGTAAAGACAAGGAGAGGAAGATCTAAGGCATTTGGCAGACATTGATAACAATGATCTGAAAAAGTGGGGGAAAGCCCTGGAACGTTTAAACAGAATTACAAAGGATTTTGTCAGATTCAGATGGACAGAAAAGTCCATAGTTGGAGATGAAGTTGAGGCTCTGCTCAGAGGGAGCAGAGCAGCTTTGATGCCGAGCCGCGAGGCTGCCTCTCCTCCGACGCCTTGCATCAGGCCTTTGAGGACTCAACGGTGGTCTGATTTACTTGGCGCCAAAATACACATGTTGCTTAGAGATAGTCTCAAATGTGTAGCAAATGCGGAAGGCGGGCGGCAGTTAACCGGGAGATGTGAACGCAGACTTCTAAGAATAAACCTAACTGACTTGGGCCCAATAAGGGAGAGGAGAAAAATTGGTGCTTAACTCTCCTGCAACCTGGGTGGGTTGCACCAAGGTTAGGCTGTACAGTTACAGAGGCCCCCGAGCTCCAAAGGGCCCGGGGCTAGGTTCAAAACTCTACAGTCGCCATCTTGAAATCTGTAATAATTTTCCAGCATAGAGCCTCATATCTTTGTTTCACTCTGAGCCCGGCGAATCACATAGCCCACCCTGCTCTCATAGCAGAACAGGGTATGGTATCTAGGCTGCAGGACCACATACAAAGCTGAGGATTTCTGATTCCTGACCCACCAGCAGGCGCAAAGAAATATGGAGAAAGTCGAAGTTGAGAATTTTTTGGACAAAGTGAGAAATTTGATGAGATGGAATATTTTTTCCTTCTTGGTTGTAGCTTGACCAAGGATTTGTCTTATGTTCTTTACTGGCATTACAGCTTTCTTAAAGTCATGCAGACTGTGGTTCATTAGAGACAGGATTGTAATCCCCAGGCCAAAAAGAGGAAAAATGCCCCCTCAGCTCAGTCCTATTCAATATTCAATAACTACCCTGGATGGGAATCTTTGTTAGGCCCTATTGTGACTGTTTTAGAAGAGGCTGAACTGGTTCGTAGAGTTGGAGAAAGAATAGCACTGAACTGGTTGACTACCAGAGCAGGGTGAGTAGTAAGTATTCAAGGAACTTTTTGAATAAAAGTTGGTCTGGAGACACTGAGGAATAGACCACTGCTGGATTAAAGTAGATCTTATTTCCTCGGGATCCTCCCCTCTGCAACCTTTCTGCAGTGCCCTCACAAAAGAGCATACTGCTACTGTAGCCCAGAAGGGCCATACAAAAATATTACATGTCAATAAATAAGTAATATAATTAAGAGTAATCTTTTCCATATCCCACACTCAGCACGAAAGTTAAACAAGCCGGCCTATATTCCAGAGACAATAACTGAAGGGGAGGGGGCTAAGGAAACAGATGAAAACAATATAAAGACATGCAAAACTGCTATTAGCTTGGAATAGATAAAAGATTTTCTAAATTATAGCTTTTGGTAATGTTTAAGTGGAGAGTCTAGTAATCTGGGTGCAAATTGTACTTGGGGACATTTGTTCTTTGTAAAAGAAAATAGATTAAGGGGGAAAAAACAGAGTTGCTAAGCCCACCACCAGAAAACAAATCTTCAGAGGAGGCCTCCAGAGCTTTGAAACAATGCATAAACTCCATCACCACAAGGCTTCAAAGTTAGGACACCAAGCGTAGGCCTGCCTGGTGATTTTTAGAATTGAAAGGGAACCTAGAAATCATTCAATTTATAAACTTTTTTCCTGGTAGGAGAGGTCTTTGGTGGGTGGGTCTCTTCTACTAAAGTCCTCATTGCACAGAGGAGGTAACAGGAAGAAAGGAAGCCTCTGTGGTCAGCGCCATCTTGAACCCAGAGTGGACATCATCTGACCAATTCTCCTGCAGATGCCCCAAAGAAGATGGGACTTGCCCCAGGTCACACAGCCTAACAGAAGTGGGTCTGGGTCCTCAGCCTGGGCACCCTGAGGCTGTGCTGTGCCAAGGCCCAGTCTGGGCCCTCTCTACTCTGTGGGTCCTAAATGAAGATTTTCCAGGAATTCAGATTAGAAGCTGATGAAGGCAATCCTGAGAAATTATCTCTTCCCTGTTCACTGAGTCATTGCCATTAAGAGTTCAGAAGTCTCTGAACAAGGCCTTTCGTGTTGTCACTCCTACCCCCAAATGCCACACACACACACACACACACACAAATGTGTACACATTGACTGTGTTTTAATGTAACCAGAGCCCTTCTTTACTGAGGAAATACTCCACAAAAATGTAATATTCATCTAATTTTGAAAAAAACCCCAAAATAGACTCATCCAGATTTGTGAGCAGCTGAAGTGCTATACCCAGTAGTTCTCAAACTGGAGTGTGCTTCAGAACCCCCGAAAGTTTTTTCAACAGATTGCTGGGCCCTTTCCCCAGAGATTCTGGGGCGGAGCTTGAGAATGTTCATGTCTGACAAGTTCCCAAGTGATGCCTGATTTGTGAGTCCAGGGACCACACTTGGATACACCATGGCTGAAAAGTCTGTTGGAGGGAATTTTGGCCCCAGGAGGCATGCTACAGGGCTGAACACCCCTTCCAAAGAGATGCCATCTGTAACCTCAGTGCTGTTTTAGAGTCTGCTGGAGTTGTCCTCAATAGGAAACATCAAGGGCAAGGCTGGCTAATACCCTCAGCTTCTTATGATACTTTCTTGCCCTGCAAGATGATCTGACCAAGGGATGGGTGTCAGATCTCTTAAAGGACTCTGGTCTTCACCGAGTGCAAATTTAACCAATGGGGCAGGACAGGTTGGCTGTGTCAACAGTGGCAAAACCTAGAATGTTAACAGGATCATTCAAGGAGAAAAGAGGAGGGCATGGAGCCATGCTCAAGGGAAAGGGGATGAAATTGGCTTGAAATTTCCAGACCAGCTATTTCCATGGTCTCAAATCTCAGGTTCAATCCCATGTTTCTTTGCCAGGTAGGAGGCAGTAAAATGTTCACTGAAGGAGGAAAACTAAAAGCAAAACCTTCTAGAGTTGATAAAGCTGGTGTTCATTAACATTTAAAGAGGCAGTACTTTTTTATATTCCAATAAGTCTTTTATTCTTTTGGATAAAATTAACAGACAGATTTCTCCTTCCAATTATACTTTCTGTGAAAACAATACAATTGAGTTCAGAGAGACGTTATTTCCAAATTAGGTTATTTTCTCATTTGTGTTTTAATTTCTTGCTTAGTTCTCATCAGAAATCCTGTGAGCTATGCATTTTAATTTATAATTAAATAACCAAGTAATAATAGGGCATTACTAATATGCTGGTCATAAAAGGGAGTACTTTAAAAGAAATACATAAGGACAAAGCATGGTGAAGAAAATAAGAAATACAGGTTAATTTTAAGTTGAAATTTGGTTCTTAATTTGCCATTATTACAGTCTCAACTCAACTCCATAATAATTGCCCAGCTATGTGCTAGTAATTTAATAGACATGAGAGAAACTCAAAAATTTTAAAATGTGGGGACAAGTGCATTATAATTATTTAACATAAGATAATGTCACCACCCTTAAAATAGTTTGAAGTACCCCTAGCAGCCAGCCATCTAATTCAATTTTTTCACAACATGAGCGTCTTTTCTGTAGCAACACTGACCAGAGCCAGCATACACTATGTAAACCATTTCAAATGTTCAGGCATCTCAGATAAGCCACGCTGATGGCACACATGGAATAAGCCCAATCCTGTGAGAACCATCTAAAACTTGAATGTGGCTTTCATAGGCATCATGCTAACCTTTCAGCTACAGATTCAACATTACCAGTTGTATTAGCAGGGTTCTCCAGAGAAACAGAACCAGGAGAATACACACACACACACACTCACACATACGTGTACACACACAGACACAAAAGTGAGCAAGAGAGAGAGATTGAGAGAAGGAACAGGTTCATGCAATTGTGGGGACTGGAAAGACTGCAGTCTGTGAGGCAGGCTGCAAGTTCAGGTAAGAGTTGATGTTGCGGTTTTGAGGTGAATTTCTTCTTCTGGTAACTTCAGTCTTTGCTGTTAGGCCTTCAATTGATTAATGAGGCCCACCCATATTCTGGAGCTTAATTGACTTTACTCAGAATTGACATGTACACACTGCTGTATTTAAAATGGATAACCAACAAGGACCTACTGTATAGCACAGGGAACTCTGTTCAATGTTATGTAACAACCTAATTGGGAAAAGAATTTGAAAAAGAATAGATACATCTATACGTATAACTAAATCACTTTGTTGCACAACTGAAACTAGCCCAACATTGTTAATCAACTATATATACTCCAATATAAAATAAAAAGTTAAAAAAATTAAAAATAAATAAATTATAATCACATCTAAAAAATACCTTCACAGCAGCATCTAGATAGGTGTTTGACCAAATAACTGGGCACCACCATCCAGTCAAGGTGACGCATAAAATTAACCATTGCATCCTCTCTCCCTTTGGTTTCATTGATATGTCAGTTAATATTCAAGCCACTGCTAGGGACAGGGACTTCATTCCCTTGTTTTATGCTTGAGATTTAGAGTCACACTGGCTGCCAGCCTGATTGTTGAATCCAGAAGACAGTGAGCGTGCCTGGATGAGTCCACACAGGGCTGGTAGCAGACCCACCTGCCTGCAGAGTCTGACCTTATCCCTGCCTATGTTGAGCTTACCCAGCAGGCTCAGCCCCTTCCAGGCAGGAGCCTGTGGTTCCAGCAGCTACATTTGATCCTTGGGTTGGGGGAACAGGATTTGCATGTCTGTTTAACCATGGTCTGTATGAGGCTGCCCCTTGTTGGGCTTCCCTGTTCGCTTAGACGGTAAAGAATCTGCCTGCATTGCAGGACACGTGGGTTCAATCCCTGGGTCAGGAAGATCCTTTGAAGAAGGGAATGACTACCCACTCCGGTATTCTTGCCCCGAGAGTCCAATGGACAGAGAAGCCTGGAGGGCTACAGGCTACAGACCATAGGGTTGCAGAGTCGGACACAGTTTAGCAGCTAAACACGCATGCATGCCCCTCCTTTACTCCTTTACCTTTAGGGTCACCCCATCAGTGCTGTCTCTTCCAAGCCGTGTGACATCAGTCTCCATTTTGGCTTCAGTCTCCTGGTTCACAAAATGGGGTTAATATTACCTACATCATAGAGATGCTGTGGGGTTTAATAAATGTGGTTATGAATTTAAAGCATCTGATGAAAATATCGGAGAAGGCGATGGCACCCCACTCCAGTCCTCTTGCCTGGAAAATCCTATGGACGGAGGAGCCTGGTGGGCTGCAGTCCATGGGGTTGCAAAGAGTCAGACACGACTGAGCGACTTCACTTTCACTTTTCACTTTCATGCATTGGAGAAGGAAATGGCAACCCACTCCAGTGTTCTTGCCTGGAGAATCCCAGGGACGGTGGAGCCTGGTGGGCTGCCGTCTACGGGGTCGCACAGAGTCAGACACGACTGAAGCGACTTAGCAGCAGCAGATGAAAATATCCAATTGATACTAGGTGCTCAATGCACAATTTCAAAATTTTTGAAAATTTTTAGGCAGTTTCTATCACAGTCTTGGTTCATTTGGGGTCACTTCCAGACAAGTTTTCCTCCCACAGTTTGTATTAGTTTAATGAACTGTTAGCCCAAAAAGCAGAATTTTACACCTCATCAGTTTCAAAGATGAATCATTTGGGTATATTACCTGTTGAAGAAATCATTCTCAGGTTCAATGGCCTCTGCATCTTACTTCCCACCCTTTCTAAGTCTTACAAATCATCACCTTAGGTCTGCCCTCTCCAAATTCTTTGGGAACAGTTTTCCATCAGCTATGCATACCTAATTCTAATCCCCAGGTTTATGGTGTCTCTAATTATTCACAAGGAAGATCTTGTCAAATCCAGGCTTCAAATGTTTAGTGACCTTGTTGCCATGAGCAGACTCTGGGCTGGTGCAGGACTTGCCAAAATGCAAGATCCAGTGCCTGTCTTCAGAAGTTTCCACCAGTGGGCAACAGGAACACCACAACACAAGTATAATGCAGCATGAACAGTGCAGCAGGGGGAAGCACGGAGGATCAGATGGCACAGAGCAGAGACAATCCGTCCCCTTCTGAGATCCAAGAAGGGCCCCAGAGAACACACTGCCTGAGTTTAATGTATAGGAGGAGAAGGATTTAGCCAAGCAGGGAAAGCGAAGAAGCCTGTTAATTTCAGAGGAAAGAATCCATCCAAAGGCAGGGGATGGAGAAGAGATAAGATGGCAAAGGAGGTGTCCAGCTTGTTAGGGCCAGATCCCAGGGTACCCATGGGGCAGTGGACTGCACAGGCCCACATGAAGGATATGAAATGCCACGTACACACTGCTGTATCACACTGCACACCAAGAAGAGCAATTGGAAGAGTTTACACAGGGAAGTAACTGGATCCAAATGGCATTTCGGAAGATGACTAGAGCCTTGCATGGGAGGAGAGTAATATTTCTTTTCAAGAAGATTTTCAGTGCCACAGCTTTAGGCAAAGAAATCCAGAAGAAAATCCATGGCAGATTTCTTTACTCAAGGGCTAGATTTTAAAGATGTTACAATTGGGAGGAGAGGTTACAATGCTCTCACAGTGAAACAAGTAAAAGGAGTCATAGATTTAAGAGCTGGGTGGGACTTACAAGGCCACCTGGACCACGTCCCTGCTTGGATATAGCCATGGCTGTTGGGCTGGCATAATGGTGCCAAGACAGCTAAGGCTTGGGAATTGACGTGACTGGCCCACAGGACAGAATCACAGGTTGAAGGCCAGGATGTTGGTTTGTGCTGTGCCTGGAGACCTCTGTCTACCACAACCTTTGCCATGACAACATGGCAAGTGGAAGAGAAACAGAACTGACAAATGGCTTCTTCCTTCAGATCTGCCAGAAGGGAACAGAGCTGTATTCAGTTTCTTGATGCACAGTCATGTCAGTATGATCCTTACACAGGGAATTTTATTTTTTTGGTTCTCCCTTTTGGAGAGTGATAGCCACGTGGGATACTCCATCATAGGCGCTCTGGGACAGAAATGTTTGAGGAGGTTTATTTTAGGAAGAGAAGCGTTTGCAAAGGTTGCTCTTATTTTCTTATAGATTTCTAAAATTCATCAGGTCTTCTCTACTGCTCTTGCTAATTCTAGAGTGTCAGGAAATTTTTTTAAAAAACACTAATTCCCAGAGGAATCAGCCTTGAGTCATTTTCTGGTGCTAACCTACCCCTATTAAGGGGTCAGTCAAAGTGAGTCAGAGCAAGGGAAGCATTCTCGGAGGGGAGAAGGAAAGGAACCATCTAAGCTAAGAATATGAAAGACTGAAGCTGCAGAGATGGACGAGGGTGTTCTCTTGTCAAAACAAAAGAAGATAAGACCATTCCTAACAATAAGCAGGTGCTTTATTTCACTGTTCAATAATCACAGTTAATATTTATTTAGTTCTTATTCTGTATGCAGTACATGCATTAACTTATGGGAGTCTCACAGAAACTCAAAGAGACAGATACTATTATTGTCCCCATTTTACAGGTGAGAAAAGTGAGTTGTAAAGAGATGGAGCGATCTGTCTACCATCATAAAACAAGAAATTAAACCCAGGGAACTGGGCTTTTAACCTGATACTGAGAAGAGTTGCATTTAGCTGTAGTTCATTCTTATTTTATTAATTTATAATTTATATGTATATTAATATATAATTTATAATTATATAATAGATAATATAATTTATATATAAATAATACAATTTATAACTAATAAATTCATTATTTTATTAATTAAAATATTAATTTTATTAGTAGCAGTTGCAAACAGGATTTTAAGATCATTTGTTCTGAGTTGAAAACCCATGCCTTGGCCTTAATTCACATCTGTGGGAATTTGAATTCTTTGGTTGTGCTTCTTTGTGGCCCATATTATTTTCCAAAGTATAATTGGAAAATATAAAAATAATTATGAATACTGGCTTCTAGATTAAACATCTGTTTAACTTGGGCAAACAGATCAAATTAAGGCTGAATCTCTTTCTTATGAAAATTTTACTTCTTTTATATATAAGAGTTTGTTTTTGTTCTTGTTGAACTTCAGGATTTAGAAGTAGACATATTTATTTCATTTGGCCCAGATCTAGTATGTGTTTCTTGGTCTATTCTTTTTAGTTTATTGTATCTCTTAATCTTCTACACATGCAACCAGAGACCTCAGTGATGAGGGCATTGGAAAAATCTAAACAAACAATAAATTCTGGCTACATGATTCCCTGTAAATGGAGTGCTTAAAAAATAATGATTGGAAACGTGATGTTGGAATGATCAGATCTTTATGAAGTCACCAAATTATAAATTTCCAGTGTTTGCCATAACTGGTAATATTTTTTCTTATTGCCTGAAGTATTTGTGATCAGTATTTTGTACATGATAAAAACAAAATAGTTCCTTGTTTTAAGAAGTAAATGTGATTCAATCTTAGATGGTTCAAATAAACCTAGAGGCCATGATGATTTACTGTGAATTCTGAAGACTCAGTTACAAGCCCCTTCTTCTGGGTTGCCCCACTGGAGTTCAGAAAACTACACCAGTCTCTTTCCTTGGCACTGACTGAATACCTTCACAGGAAGTTTCTCTGAATTTCCACCTGGCGCAGACCTTGGGCACTCAGGTGACATCCGGTGTCTGTTCTCAGTGGCACCTGGTACTGAGAACAGCCCCCCAAATTGTCAGTAGTCTCCTCACCTGGGATAGAACTTTGTTTGAACTGATTTTCCTGCTCCTGGCTCTCCTCTTTTTCTTGTGTAGTCTGAACAATTTAGTCATTCCTCAAGTGATTAGTAAGTACCTACTCTGCTCTAAGGACTGCAGAAAGGATGGTAAGTTAGAAAGACAGCCACTGTCCTCACAGAGCTGATGGTCTGAAAGGGAAAACACAATAGCAAATAAAGCATGAAGACAGAAACACACTATACATTGGAAATGCATAGAGAATATAAATAACAGAATAAGTACACTAAAACAGGGGTCCCCCGGGCTGCACAGCAGATGGTGAATGGTGGGCAAGCAATCACAGCTTTATCTGCATTTACAGTTGCTGTCCATCACTCACATTTCCACCTGAACTCTGCCTCCTTGCAGATCAGCAGCAGCATTAATTTTCATAGGAGGGAACCCTACCATGCTTGAATCTTCTGGAAACCAACCCCACCCCACCCTCGTTCCATGGAAAAATTGTCTTTCACAAAACCCATCCCCAGTGCCAAAAAGACCAAGATGATTTAGAAGGAAGTCAACCAAACTGAAGCAGCATCCAGAACCTTTCCGGATGCTCTGCTGTTGGCATCTGCTTAGTAAGATGGCTTTTTCCAATTTGAAGGTAGAATTTTGTGGTCCTCAGTTCTCTGTAATGCTAAAAGTAAATCAATAATAATTTCCCCAGGTGTTAAATATATTTTCCTAATAATAAAAGTAGTAACACAAGTTTGTTAGAAAGATCTTACATAGTACAGAAAAAGTTTATTGAAGAAAACAAAACCCTCCATAATCCAACTGAGACATGGCAACATTAACTCTTTAAGTCCCTGTAGAGTTGGTTTTATACTGACTGTAGGTTGCAAAAGAGATGCAAAAGAGACAGAAAGAGAAGGGATGCCACAAACAGAGAAGTGAAAGTGAAAGTTGCTCAGATCAGATCAGATCAGTCGCTCAGTCGTGTCCAACTCTTTGCAACCCCATGAATCGAAGCACGCCAGGCCTCCCTGTCCATCACCAACTCCCGGAGTTCACTCAGACTCACGTCCATTGAGTCAGTGATGCCATCCAGCCATCTCATCCTCTGTCTTCCCCTTTTCCTCTTGCCCCCAATCCCTCCCAGCATCAGAGTCTTTTCCAATGAGTCAACTCTTCGCATGAGGTGGCCAAAGTACTGGAATTTCACTGGAGTTTCAGCTTTAGCATCATTCCTTCCAAAGAAATCCCAGGGCTGATCTCCTTCAGAATGGACTGGTTGGATCTCCTTGCAGTCCAAGGGACTCTCAAGAGTCTTCTCCAACACCACAGTTCAAAAGCATCAATTCTTCAGCGCTCAGCCTTCTTCACAGTCCAACTCTCACATCCATACATGACCACAGGAAAAACCATAGCCTTGACTAGACGAACCTTTGTTGGCAAAGTAATATCTCTGCTTTTGAATATGCTACCTAGGTTGGTCATAACTTTCCTTCCAAGGAGTAAGCGTCTTTTAATTTCATGGCTGCAGTCACCATCTGCAGTGATTTTGGAGCCCAGAAAAATAAAGTCTGACACTGTTTCCACTGTTTCCCCATCTATTTCCCATGAAGTGATGGGACCAGATGCCATGATCTTCGTTTTCTGAATGTTGAGCTTTAAGCCAACTTTTTCACCCTCCACTTTCACTTTCATCAAGAGGCTTTTGAGTTCCTCTTCACTTTCTGCCATAAGGGTGGTGTCATCTGCATATCTGAGGTTATTGATATTTCTCCCGGCAATCTTGATTCCAGCTTGTGTTTCTTCCAGTCCAGCGTTTCTCATGATGTACTCTGCATATAAGTTAAATAAGCAGAATGACAATATACAGCCTTGACATACTCCTTTTCCTATTTGGAGCCAGTCTGTTGTTCCATGTCCAGTTCTAACTGTTGCTTCCTGACCTGCATACAGATTTCTCAAGAGGCAGATCAGGTGGTCTGGTATTCCCATCTCTTTCAGAATTTTCCACAGTTTATTGTGATCCACACAGTCAAAGGCTTTGGCATAGTCAATAAAGCAGAAATAGATGTTTTTCTGGAACTCTCTTGCTTTTTCCATGATCCAGAGGAAGTTGGAAATTTGATCTCTGGTTCCTCTGCCTTTTCTAAAACCAGCTTGAATATCAGGAAGTTCACGGTTCACATATTGCTGAAGCCTGGCTTGGAGAATTTTGAGCATTACTTTACTAGCGTGTGAGATGAGTGCAATTGAAAGTTGCTCAGTAGTGTCCAACTCTTTAGGAGAGAATTCTCCAGGCAAGAATACTGGAATGGGTAGCCTTTCCTTTATTTGGGGAATCTTCCAGATCCAGGAATTGAACCAGGGTCTCCTGCATTGCAGGCAGATTTTTTACCAATTGAGTTATCAAGGAATCCCAAACAGAAGCAAGTTTTTTGTTACCTGTTTCATCAGTTTGACTTCGCTGGTGGTTCAGTGATAAAGAATTCACCTGCCAGTGCGGGAGAGGCAATTTCAATCCCTGGGTTGAGAAGATCCCCTTGAGAAGGATTCCCTGTATTGTTACCTGGGAAATCTCATAGATGGAAGGAGCCTGGCTGGCTACAGTCCATGGGGTCATAAAGAGTCAGACACGACTTAGCGACTAAACAACAGCAACAATCACTTTTACAGTATTCTGTTGGCCATTACAGGAGGACCCCATGAGAGTAAGAATACAAAAAGAAGGAAGTGATTTGGATTTTACATTGAAACCATAAAATCTTGCAGACTGTCTACGACAGAGTAATTTTTATGAAGATCCAAAATACATTTGTAAAAATCATCTATCAGAAAATCCTTCATGAGCTGCTACTTAGAAGAGAGTTTACCACATCTAGTAAATTTGAATGGGCTTCCCTGGTAGCTCAGCTGATAAAGAATCTGCCTGCAACACAGGAAACCCTGGTTCAATCCCTGGGTTGGGAAGATCCCCTGGAGGAAGGCATGGCAACCCACTACAGCATTCTTGCCTGGAGAATCCTCATGGACAGAAGAGTCTGGTGGGCTACAGTCCATGCTGTCACAAAGAGTTTGACATGACAGCGACTAAGCACAGCACAGTAAATTTGAATATTCACATGTCCTACAATTTCATCCCTGAGTTTAATTCCCTAAACAAAGTCTTTCAGTCGTTCACATGTGCACCAAAGCACATGGAATGAGAGTGTTCCACACAGCAGTGTTTGCAATAGAAATCAGTCAGTTACAGTCTAGATGCCCATCAATATAAAAAATAATAAAATTAATTGTGAGGTGCTGGTATAATAAAATGCTGATAGCAGTGAACCTGATGGAATGAGAGCTACACACATCCGTCCAGTTGCATCCATTGAATGAAAAATGCAGGGCACAGGTTTGATATATTTCATAGTAAATTTAAGAAGCACATCATATACTAAAACATTATGGTACTTTCAACAAGAAAACAGGGATTAACAGATCTGAAGCTCTCACTATGCAACAAGCCCTATAATAAGCATGTCAAGTTGTTTTCATTTAATTATTACAACAGGTAAAGTGTTAAAATTAGGCTTTTTTCCCCCTCATTTGCCAGATGAGAAGGCTTGAACTTAGGACATATGGCTACCTATGGCTGATGTTGTTGTATGGCAAAAGCCACCACAATACTGAAGTAATTATCTTTCAACTTAAAATTAAAAAAAAAGAAAACATTCTCCCAAGGTTACATGACCAGCATGTCATAGAGCTAGGATTTTAACCCAGGCAGAACAATTCTGGAGCCAACTGCCCTAACTGCTAAATTAAAGTTTGTTTTCCTCTAGATTTAGCTTTATGTGTCATAGGATAAAATGAAATGCTAAATTGCTGGAGTGTTGGAACAATGTCTGAATGGATAACTAGTCCTGGCACAGGTGAATGGGTCAGCTCATCATCTCCCCAAGCTCTCTGAACTGTGCTCTGGTGATAAAATCACCCTCATTTTTCTACCAGAATTTTAGGCACCTCTCCTATAAACACCAACTGGGTAACATATTTAACATTTTTATTGAGCATGTATTGTAAGTCAGGCATTTATCTAAGTATGTGGAAGCACTAACTCATTGGATATTCATAATACCTTCTGTGGTTGATGTTACTATGATACCCACTTTCCAGATAAGAGGACAGGCCCTGGGAAAACTGCTTCCAGCAATTAGAAAACTTGTAAGTGGCAGCACCAGGATTTAAATCCAGGCCTCCAGCTCCCAAGCCTATGGCTGTGTCCTTATCCATACACTGCCTGCCATAAAATATTATGCCTGGAGTAAGGGCAGATAAGCAAAAACTGGCTAGTGAGCTATATCAAACATAGAGACCTCACTGATATTCTAAAGAATTTCCATTCTCTTAAGGTGCCAGAAAAATGTACTATTTAACATGTGTACTCAGAGAAAGCAATGGCACCCCACTCCAGTCCTCTTGCCTGGAAAATCCATGGGCGGAGGAGCCTGGTGGGCTGCAGTCCATTGGGTCACAAAGAGTCTGACACGACTGAGCGACTTCACTTTCACTTTTCACTTTCATGCATTGGAGAAGGAAATGGCAACCCACTCCAGTGTTCTTGCCTGGAGAATCCCAGGGACGGGGGAGCCTGGTGGGCTGCCGTCTATGGGGTCGCACAGTCAGACACGACTGAAGTGACTTATCAGCAGCAGCAGCAACATGTGTACTAGGAAAAACCAGGATGGCTTCATCTTGGAGACTGTAAGAACAATACAGTTGCACTAGAGTTTTTTATTGAAGTATAGTTGATTTATAATGTGTTAGTTTCAGATTTATAATGAAGTGGTTCAGTTATATGTATATACATATATATGTAGACTTTTCAGATTCTTTTTCCCTTATAGGTTATTATAAGATATTGAATATACTCCCCTGTGCTACACAGTAGGTCCTTGTCATTTATCTGTTTTATATATCACAGTTTGTATCTGTTAATCCCAAGCTCCTAAATTCTCTTGAGTTTTTAATTTAATTTTGTCACAAGTTCACTGTGTCATCCAAGCTAACAAGACTTTTCAATTAACAGCATTGCAGGCATTTGATTCACATTTACTTTAAGTCATTTTTAGGGTGAGGAATGCCATTTTATAAATTAATCAAAATTTGGGGGAGGAGTCCCACTATATGTGAGACTCTAGAACAAAAGATACAGGGTTGAAAAATATACTGTCTCTGCCCACAGGCATTCACAGCCAAATGGTACAGCGTCATGATGACAGGGCCTGTCATTCAACTATTCAACAACTATTCTGAAACAGAACAAATACACTCTACATGTGACTAACTCAATGTGTGATGCCCTAAAACATAGGTGACTTTTGAACTGAGACATACAAGATCAGTGCCCATCACTAGGCATAAATGGAAAGGAAGGGCATCGCTGGTAGTGGGGCACAACATGGTCAGAAGTCTGGAGGCTCAAGAGCATATCATATGGATAATTTTTTGTCACCAGAGTGCAGATTGCTTAGGGGGACATGATGGAAATGATCCTGGAAAGGCTAGTTGGCAGGAGATTACCAAGACTTTGCCTGACTCCATAGTTAGGCTTGAAGGCAACAGAGAGGCAAAGACTTTTACGCAGGAGGGTATCATTATAGGTATTATTTTATAATACTAACTCTGATGGAAGTGAGAAGGCTGGATGACAAGGAGAGAAACCAGCCTGAAGGCTGTTGTAACAGTTAGGTGAAGCAATACCAGGGGTCTGAAACTAGACTACTTTATGAAATAAGTAGTATTTGGGGACCCATTTTACAGATGAGAAGATCAAGGCACAGAGGAGTAAAGTACTTTGTGCAATGCTGTGTGCATGCATGTTAAGTCACTTAAGTCGTGTCTAACTCTGTGCAACCCCATGGACTGTATAGCCCACCAGGCTCCTCTATCCATGGAATTTCCCAGCAAGAATACTGGAGTGGGTTGCCATTTCCCTCTCCAGTGCAATGCTGCACTACTGGTAAATAGAGGAGCCAGATGCAGACCCAGGGAGTGAGACAGTAATGCCCCCTGCACTTGTCACAGCTCTGCCAGGCCAGCTGATGATCATGGCAGGTGAGAAGGGAAGGAGCTGAGGCAGCGAGAGAGAGCCTTGAGCCTGAACTACAGAGTGGAGCAGACAGTGGTGCTCCCAGGAAATATCACATCGATCACAAAGAAGCAGGTTGGGTGAGAAATCAATGAATTCAGTCTTAGATATGGACTGCAGGAGTTCTGTGATAGCCAGGCCATGACACCAGAGGACTGTTGAAAAGGTCAAGCCTAGGCTTCAGGAGAGGTGTGGACAGAGAAAATCAACCCAGATACAGAATACCCTGTTAAATCAACACTGTTCCACCTAAGACCCACATCCTGAAGAGGAGAACCTGAGTCCATAAGAGGCAGTTCAGAACCGAGGACTGTGGGGTCACACTCATGTTTGAATTCTAAGCTTAATCTTTGTTCTAGGAGATATGTCTTCACTTTTCCAATCAGAGTTTTTCATTCATAAATGGAGATTTTAACACTTCATTTGCCATGTTATTATAAGGGTTATCCTCCAATTAAAAATAAAAATTAAAAAAAAAAACTACCCATCAAGAATGAAAAAAAAAAAGATTAATATATATCTAAAGTACCTGACAGGTTGCTTTCCAAAAGTAAGTGCTCAATTAGTGGTGATCATTATTATGGTTGTTTCCATGTAAGGATTTGTCTAAGGCAAGGCTAGAATGTAGCGAACAGTCTGGGCAGCCAGCCCAGTTACTCTCTTGGCAGTTTTTCCCATAAAATTCTCTTACCTACATGGAATTGTCACTAACATTTCAACCCAAGAAGGTCCTTTTGAGGAATATGAATTGGGCTTAAAAAAAAAAAATCAGTTCTTCATTTGCCAAAAAAATAACCTAGAGAAATGAGATAAAAATTCTATATATGAAAAAAAATTTTAATTCTATGTACATGATAAAATTTAAAATATTGACTGAAAACAAAGCAAGTGCCACATTTCCCAGATTCTTCTTTTTTTTATTTTTTAATTTTTAGGAAAACAGCTTTACAACGTTGGTTTCTGCCTTACCACAACGCGAATCAGTCATAATTATACATGTATCCCCTCCCTCGCAGTCCCTCCCTCCTCTCCCCATCCCACCCCTCTAGGTCATCATACATGTCCTAGATTCTTAAGTGACTGAGGTAAGTGCGGGGTGTGGCTCATGACCTCTGAAGCAGAATCAGGTCAGATGAATAGTAGAAAGAATGTTTTCAGCCATAGTCACCCTGTTCAAGACTTTCCATTATGACAGTATATTTGTCCACAGGGGACACATGTCCCAAGAAGGATAGTCTTTCTGGAATCATAGGAAACTTTGAGATTTGAAAATTCAACAGAAAAGACGAACTTGGTAATAAAGTAGAAACGTTAAAGATTGAAGGCCAGTAAGCATTTACTTATCACTTTGTCATTCCCAACTCCTTCAGACATATTTTATTTGAGGATTCAATGTGGTGACTAACAGCATGGTTATTTAGGAAGAGACCTTTAGGTCTGAAAAATTACAGTAGAATAGAATTTCTGGGAAAAGGACTCATTCACCGCACACACGCGCGCGCACACACACACACACACAGCATACATACACAAAGTTCAAAACACAAACCAATACACTTAAGAAGGAAGAAAGACATCGGAAATAAATAAATGAAATTTATTGTTTAATTTGATTGCCTTGAAGATAATATGTTCAGTAAGGATATGAGTATAACCAATATGGAAAAAGTTAGAAAAAATAATTAAAAGAGGAAGCCTTGCCAAACTCATCCTTTAGAAATAAGGAAAGATGTTTCGAGACAAAAATCTTTTCCTCTCCACACTGAACTTTCTTGGCCTGTTCAGTTCTCGTCTCAAGAGCATGGCTGCAGAACATCAGATTCACTAGTTCTTGTTCCTTCCAAGCGCCCGCCCCCCCACCCATGCTTATCTGAATATATAAGCCTGCCCTTTGCTCAGATTTATGGGTCGGGCCAGAGCTGTGTGTATTTACAGCGTTCTGACCTGAAGACCCTGGGCTGAAGGAGAAGAGGAGGAAACCAGGCCCATTCCATAAACAGAGACAGATATGAGGGGGAGGTAGAAGGCCTTGCTAGCACTTAACATTTTTAACTATTTGGCCAAGCTTAAGAATTAGTGATTAGATTAGAGCAAAAGTAGAACGAGAGACCGGAGTGCAGGCTTGGCGGGGGGAGTAAACTGTATTTTTGCTGGTTACTGGGAGGGCCTAGGTTGGGGGATGGGAGTGGGGTTAAATGTAATGTGGAAGGTCTGAGAGAAAATTGATAACTCAGATGCAGAGGGAGCTATAAAATGCTTTGGGAAGGCAGAGGGTGTACAAAGAGGAGGATAGAAACTGCCTTCAATAAGTTAGAAAATTTCTCCAACCACAACTTGCATTTCTTGTGTGAAGCAGGACTGCTTGCATTCTTTAAACTGTAAAGGGTCATCGAAGAAAAATCTCCTGCTCCATGCTTAAATGAGAACACATTGCCATAGATTACCAAAACCTAATCAATTGTGAGTTGAAATATTTTTCTCAGGGTCTGGTGGCCACTTGAAAGCAATTCCATTTTCAAACAGGAGTGCTTGGTAAAGGGACCACCCCCATGCAGAGCTCTGGTCCACGCCCCAGTTCAAATGGGAAAGAGCATGCAATGGACCCTTAAGCAGTGCTTGGCACCCAAAAACTGAACCCCACACCTCCAGGGCGGCATCTTTACCCATGAACCAAATGTGAAAGTACAACTTCTGTCTGGGCCATTCTCAAATAATCTACTTGCTGGAAAAACTTGAGTGCATGCAGAAAAACTGGCCTACTGACTGACTAAATTAGAAATAATCTCGCATCCATAAGTAAAGGCTACAATATTCACTGGAGACCTCCAAAGCAAAGCAACTGGGACAACACAGTGACTCATCCACAAATCAATTTACATTGCAACAGAGCAGAGAGCTGCAGTGGACGTGATTTAACCCATGATTGGAGAATTTGTGAAATACCATGGAATGGTTTCCTTTTGCTCATTTTAATATCGAGCAATCTGGTTCATATGATGTTCCCTGTTAAAGCATCTGCTAGAATGATATTGCTTGACTGGACTATTTTCCTTTCTAAGGTATGCTCTGGATCCTGAAGAGTATTCTTACTATTCTAAATGGGTTTGTGCGACTTGGATTAAACTAGCGCTAACAATTGCATGAGAACACGTGTGTGCTTAGCTCTGGTTGTGGCGCTTCATAAATGTTCATTTGTTTATGAGGATTACATTATTATTAAAGTCATGAGTTGGAAATAAAAAGGAAAATTGACTCTACAACCGAACTTTGAAAAATTGTATGATCCAAAAATACGCTGAAATGTATATTTTCTATTTATGTTTGGCATTTTCTGTTCAAAATTAAAATTCAAAGCAGTAGAGCTAAAGAAGGCATTTGAATTATTCTGTCGGTGCAAACTGAGTACACAACAGTGAAAACTTGGGCCAAAGGTGATGAATGGGAAGCAGCTATACTAACCAGGTTGCATTTCTAAAGTCAAATGAAATATGTGATATTCTAGAAAACTAACTTTTTATGACTATCATTTTTTAACTTTCCCCTAAAATAACACAACTTCTGCTTTGTCAATAATGCATGTTCAAAACAGATGCAAGCGCATGATGAGGATTTGGGAGGAATTTGGGGACTATTCCATTGCAGCTAAAATGCTTTTCTGTGTCATTTCTGTTGAGATCCATTTGCCGGCAAAATCATTTTTTTCTCTAATATGGTGTGGATCACAGCAACAGTTCAGATGTAACCATTTAGGAGCAGAGGCCTAACTCAGTATGCCAGGAAAAAAAAAAAAAAAAACATGCACCACAAAGAGCATTGAGATGAATGGCTCTATTTTATGAGCCATAAAAGTTTTATTCATCTTGACACTGAAACAGGTTTAGGCAGTGAGTTGACACGCCTTAAATAAATAAGTGGAATTAATTCCCCAGCCCTTGAAACAATAGCAGCATGCATGGAGCACGGAGAAATGCCCCATTGTTTCCTGTGGCTGCCTGATATTGATATTATTTGTGTTTTCTGTGCTGCTGCCTCAGGGGCCTGGTTGATCCACTTCAGATTCATCCCCTGTTTTATTAGAGGTTGAAAAAGGTTCAAGACCTGTTTGTACCACAGCTCCCACCGACAGCTAAGGAACCAGTTTGGCGTCTGGTTTGTCTGTTGTTTTACTGCTGACCTTCAAATCAACTTTAACCCCTGACCTCCAGAGGCATCTATCATGACAAGAGGCTGTTTAACACAAATGGTGCCCATTTATAGGGGAAGAGACTCAGAAGATTTCCTTTTTATGAAGAATTTAGTTTTTCACCCCTCTTTTCTCAGTCACCACAGGTGAAATCTCTCTCAGCAGCTGGCTTATGAAATAATGGGAAGGGAGGCCTTAATGAGCAGAAAGCACCCTCAGCTGGAGATAAATATATGCAAATGAGATGCACAAACAAAGGAGCCTGGACAGAGAAATATCTGCAATTCCAGCAAAATGCTGCCTGCAGCTCGAAGATGAACAGCTTTGATAAAATGGTAACAAAAAGCACCTTTTTATTCTCCAGCGTGTTTTACATTGCAATAGGCCATTGTCATTGCAAGCCAGTGGAGCATGCAGGGGTTTTCTGCACTGTTTCAGAAAACTGTTTAAACATTTGTTTTAAGGCATTCATGAAATATAATCAATGGACTGCTTCTGTGTTGTTGTCATGATTTTTTTTTCCTGAGTGTGTTTTAGACGTGACTGTCCTTCTTTTACCTGTTGGCCCTTTCATAGTCTCATAGGCCTGTCTCTTTTGGTGACTGTTTCTTCCACAGACCAGAATTTTTTTTTTTTTTTTCAATGAAAAGAGATTTCAAGTTAATAACTAGTAGGAATCCGCTTTGAGCCACCACAGAGCAACACCAAACAACTAGTGTTAATGATGGCAATCAAGTGTGTAGAGCTAATTCAGAGACAGGCATGTAACATGCTGATTTTAATAAGCTTTAAAAAGGCAATCTCTAACTTTTAAAAGTCTTTTAATTCAACCATCCTTGGCTCATATGATACCAAAACAAACACAACCATTAAAATATGTTTTCAATATATAGCCACAGTGTTATTTGATGGTATTTTCAATTAGCATTGTGTTGGGAAAATATTGATTTGATGAGCTTTAAAAATGGAAAAGCTAAATTCATTAACCTATTTGTGGGGGGGCGGCGAGGAGGGGGCGGGAATAGAAACTTTTTTTTTCTCTTCAAAGGAATTAAGCCCCAATCCCAGTCTCTTGCCGGAAGACAGGCTGGACCCAGGACAGAGAAATTGCTGCACGTGAACATATGTATGATATTTAGGTTAATAATCCAAGCAGTTAAGGTGAGAGATGTAACACCAGACACTTCACATGCATCAAAATACCATCACTCTAAAAGCTCTGCAATATTTGGTTTTCATTTATAATCCAATCTTCACATTCTGAGTAAAGATGTACAGTCCTTTACTTAAATTATTTCATCTTGGTTGCCTGGATTGGAGCAGAGACATTTCTTCTGAGTACTGTGGAGCTTTCACATTTTATGTGCATTTCATCAGGCAAATGTCAAATTTGCTAATAACAAGAAAATCTCCTCATTTTTAATCATGCCACTCCTGTTGCATGGGTTGGGGGTGGGGGGAGGAGGGAGTGGAGGAGGAAATATAAAGCATTGAGCAGTCTGACCAAAGAGCAGAAGGAGAAAATGTTTCTTTGGGTTTGGAAACGACACATGCTTGGTTATCTCCATGCCTGCATCAGCACATCATTAAATTCAGAAATTCAGGAGTTAATAGAAACTTGGTTCTATTAGAGATGCTTTTGCCAGCCCAGGTTTGAGGCAGCATAATTATGCTCAACTGCTGTTGTTTGGAAAGGGCAAACAGCATCTTAGGCACAGAACAATGAAATTACAGCTGAGATTTAGGTTAGCAAAAGCCGTCTTCTCTAGGCTTTTATGATTCATTATTTCCCATTAAATACAGTATTAGAAGTGTACACTAGATAGCTCATGGTTGCTGCTCTCGGAGCACATTATCTATATTACACAGGTCTGGGGAGCAGAATTAGAAAACTTTGGGGGAATGAGCAATATGTGTTTGCTGATAGAAGTACCATATGGCTCATCTTCTTCAATTGCTTTCATTGCGACTCTGATGCTGGAGAAATTAAAGTTTTATTTGATGTGGCACAGCTTAATGAACTGTCTTCTGTTAGGAAAATTGAATATGTTTCCTGTTATTTGAGCACAGAGCCTCCATGGTTTGGCTGATGAGGGATGCATTATGTATTGTTTATTTAGCATTTGGAAAACAAAAGCAAGATATTGAAGGTAAAATTGATTACTGCTGGATTGCATTATATAATCAAGTTTTATCCCTTTAAATTTCCCTTTACAATCCTTTGTTAATGTTTTAATATGAGATTGTTCCAGGTTTTTGTCCTTCTGAAGTACAAAGAGCTTGTTTTTTTTTCCCCCCTCAAGATACCTTTATTTGTAAGCAAGTCACATGAAACTTGAAACCTAGTATTGCTATATTTATAGAGTTTGAAGAACAATATTTGGGAAAGATGAATATAATTCAATTTGTGTGACTCTAATGGCAAAACTTCCAAGCGAGTCCCCCATCAGCTTTGAGAGAATCTAACATTTGCTAGCTGAAAGTGGAATGTCATTTTCTTTTGTTTGAAATAGACCACTTAAGAACATGCCTTATGAGAAGGAAGAAATTTTTGATATTTGGAAATACAAACCTCAAATTATCAAATTTTAGATTTTCAAGTTAGTTGTCAGTGAATGAAAAGTTGGACTCAACCTGTGAATTTTTTAAAAATGAAGTGTACATTCCGTGAATTTGATATTTTACTAAATATGATTAGAGAAAACATGACCAAAAATATACTTACATGATGGGAAAACTGAGATGTCATCCATGTGAATGTTCTCTACTCCCTTGAACAATCTGCAAAGATATACATAGAGCATTTTGTTTAATTTCCCCTTTTTTGTTCTGGATCTGATTGTGTTTTAGACATGAAATCTGAATGATCTCTAAAAAGACTGAAACTAAGATCATCTAATCACTGTGTTTCTTTCATTTTTTCAGTGAGAAATATTCCTCGCATGGGCTGGTGACTCAGATACAGATCTGCAACAAGCAACTAGGATAAAAAATAGTTAAAATGAATCAACATTTATCTGGAATATACAGTCCTGACCTTAAAAAAAAGTCATTTATCTTCTGTGTCCTGTAATGTTTTGAGGATTCTGGCAAATATGGCAGTTAAACAAACTTCTCTCATAATCTAAATACTGTCTGTTCAAGAGAGGCTTCCAATGTTTATAGCCCATAAGTAAAGAAAAAAAAAAAAAATCCTGGTATTTAACCAAGAATAGTGCTCTTGAAAATGTCTTCGAACAAAGTGTTTAAGCAAAACTTTGGCCACGGATATTTTCAGTTCCTCATTCTTCTTCTGATTCCTTTTTTCAATGAGCTGTTTTCATATGCCATCATTTCTCTCCTTTCCTTGAAATTAACGAATTCATTTCAAAAAATGAATGCCTAACTAGTGACCTGGTCATACAAACTTCCTTGAGAAACAGTTGAGAAGAAAACATCACATTTTTATGAACCCCATCTCCTGCCAGGGGCCTCGGAGGAGGAACACCATTATGCATTGTTATCAGCGTGGTGTAATTTGACTGTTGACAAAGTATCCGTGGCAGTGAGAATGAGCGCAGTTAGAAGTGTGGCGGATTGTAATCAAGAAGATGCTTAGCTGTGCAACACTGCATCTTGAGCAGATTTGAATCAACATTGCCTTAAGGGGACACACACACATACCAAAAGGAAAAAAAAAATCCATTAATTTTTAGAGGGAAAATTAGAGTGGCACTTGATGAAGTGAAATTTGACATGCGTTAATTGCTCTGCAGCTCCCCTAATTAGAGATTTTCAAATTCTTTTACTGCTGTCACCATGATGGCACATTGTCTTGCAGGACAAATAGTGAAACTGCAAATTTGTTTGATCAGGAAGTTTTACAGAGGAAGATGGGACTGTATCCTTGAGCCCACTTCCAAAAGGAGGACAGCTGGAGAGCAAGGAGGCGTTCTCAGCCCTACCTGGAGCACAGATAAAAATATGCTTATTACAATAATTTCAGTCTGAGACTTAATGTAAAGGAAGCAGGTGCTGATGCGATTTCCTTAAACAGATGGAAATGTTACTCTGGTACTCATGCCTCTGTTTCCAATGAAATATTTCAGGTGGAACAAAAAGTCAGCAAGATGCTACATTACATACACATTCTCATATTTCTACTTATATTCCTCAGAAATTGGAGACAGGAAGATTTTGAAAGGCTGTGTCATGCTTTTCTCAGGTCTGAAGTCAGAGGCAAACAGCACTTTTGATCCCCTTCTTAATCTTAAAGTAATTATACTGCTGTTTGGCCCCCAGCATGGCATCAAATATGATACCATAATAATTTTGGTTTCCCTTTTCAACCCCTCTTGTCTAGCCCTTGAACCTCTCTTAATTCATTAACATATTGAATTTTTTTCAATTTTCCATTTTCTTGCAATAACAATATTAATGCTGGGGTGAAAGCTTGATTGGAGCTAAATTACTTGTTACCTGCTGGCATTTATTTATATGGCATTGAATTATAAAGCTTTGCTATTGTCATGCCTTGGGCGAATTGTTTATGACACCAGTAATAGGAGTAATTGTTATTGTTGAAATTACCTGTCAGCTACCCATAGCAGTGGCCCTTGTCCCACTGACAAATAGTGACAAGGGAGAGGTATCCTCCATGCGTCCCCCTGATGGCTTCTCCTCTGATAATAAGAAGTGCAGGGCCTCTGATAATTTGCCTGTCACTGTTGAGTGCAGCTCAGAGAGAGTTGGCCAAATTGTTGTCATTCACTTTGACAAAGACAGCAAAATGCCCCTGTGCAGGAGGAGGATTATCAAAATAAATGAAATCGCTTACACCCCCTTTGTTTGTTTGGCTCAAGAATTGCCTGGCTTTGTATGCGGTTGTGAAATTAGGGTCCAGTTCTTCTGGGTATACTGCTGTTCATTCTAAGACGAGGATCCCGGGCAAGAGAGGCATTTTATAAGACCCACTGCTTTGCAATTTACATAGGTCATGAAAAAATTATATTCTGATATAGAGTCAGTAACGTTGTAACAAGAAGTCTAAACGTGAGGTTGAATACCTTAGTTTAAAGTATATGTAACATTCACATCTTTTTCTCTTCTGCCTTCCTTTAATCCTTCTTTTTTTTTTCTTTTTTGACCCACTCAGGCATTCAAATTCAATAGACTTTCAAAAAATGCACACATTTCCTGGTTGTAATCAGGTTTCCTTTAAAAGTGTGGAAATCTGCATCTCTGACTCTTAAAGCCTTAAAAGATTACCCAGTCAAATTTAGGATTATTATTTCAAATGGCTGCTTCCTCTCCATAAGTTATCTTTTATTTATATAATATCTTCATGTGTAAAGAGAGAAATGAAACGTAGTTCCAGGTATGAAGCATCAATTATCACAGGCTAACAGAGGAAGCAAACTGACTCTGTTATTGCCAGAGCTCAAGTATAAATATTTGCATTTTAAAACCCCTTGGTTGCGGCCTGTGAACCTGTCATAGAGGAGAGAAGGGGACTAGAGAAGGGGGGATGATGTCCAGGGGTCTCCACATCTGAAAGAAATGGGCTTTAAAGTAATCAAACCTCTGCTCTTGTAAAAACCAAAATCATTCTCACCATTTCACAAAAGGCATCATTTCACGCTAGGAAAATTCTAATTTTTAAGGGGCCTGTGAGGTTACCGCTCATAGGTCTTCTTGACAAATGCTTGTCGTTATGAGAAGTTGCAAAGAGAAGAAAAAATAACTAGGATAAATGTAAAATATTGGCTCCTTATAGGATAGTAATCAGCTGTTTATTGGTCTCTACCAGACAAGTAATGACCAAGCTCAGTGTTAAGTGCCAGCAACATCGCCCTGGGCCCTTCCCTCCTAACACCGGCCATTATCTGATTAAAGAACCTCCAAAGAAGTCACTATTGCATAATTTTATGGGCCTTAACAGCATGCAGGTTGGCTGGCAGGAAAACTACCTAGGAGGGTTGATAAACCAACAGTGAAACATGATTTTATTTACTCCACTCACACCTTGCTCTCTGAAAGGGTTTCTGAGTATCTCAGACATTGGTGACCACAGAAGACAACTAAAATTGTTCAAATAGGAATTGTGTGAGAGGTGAAGGAGCCAGACAGGGAGAGGCAAGAAAAGTAAAATTATCTATCCCTTAAAATTTTTCATGAGCTGCACAGTCTGAAGTAATTAACAGCAGCATTACAGGCAACTAGACCTTGTCTTTGGTGTTTGGTATTTCAAGCAGGTAAGTTTCTAGCAGTGCTAAAATCATACATGCAATGATATGATGATAGGAATAAAGTGTTTCTAGTCCTTAAAAAATACTGTAGTCTTCTAAAGGCAACCATTCTCTGGTTAACCATGCTGAATGTCTCTGATTAACAAGTGGAAGGCAGCGACATAATTAAGAGGTTATCTGTAGTCATAAAAATGCTCAAACCTGTCTTGGAATGTGATCCCTTTAACAGATAATTTTTAAGAATGTAGCATGTCCTTGCTTTCTCTGTCGAGACCCACGTTAGTGATCCCAGGAGGGAAAATAAACATACGTTTTTAAATGAAGATATTTAAAATGTACCCCATATTTCAGTGTGTGGCTGTAACCTGGTCTTTTTTATGTTCTTCCTATAAAACCTAAATTAAGCCTCTTAGGAGTGGTTTTGCTGTAGGTTTCATCTAAAAACACAATACGTTTCAAATGATTCCAGTACTTGAGTACACGTTAACATGCAATCTCTAATGTGTGTTCTCTCCCGTCCTCTTCCAGACAGCAGCTCTTCTAAAGGAATGAGGCTTCTTTAAAATTTAGCTTCATTTGAAATGGAAACTTTTAACAAATAGTAATTGCTCCTGTAGCTCTATTGATGAAGTGACTGGCAGCAAATCTTTTCTCCTCTCTCTCCCTCTCTCTCTCTCTCCTGTAACATTTTGAAACACCCATCAGTGTCAAAGGAAACTGCACACATCTCCTTTGCTGCTCTAAATAAGGCTCAGCAATGTTAAGAAAAATGTCAGAAAAAGCTCAGTGGATTAAAGTAACATTTCTGCACCATGTCATGGAGAATGGCAGGGCAGACTGGTCTGCATAATTCTGAAAGATATTTTGTGTAAAATGCTTACTCTATAAACGGAATGAAATTTTATTTGGAATGATTTAAGGTTGTATTTGATCACCTACAACATTCAGTTGTTTTTCCAAATCTCCTTAATACACCTTCGATATATATTTCTAAAATTAGAACAATAATACACTCTTCTCTTTGTAGAATGTTTCTCCACCCGTGTACAGCGTTAAAACATACTGTGGACTCTTCAATGCATTTTTCTTTTCTTTTCTTTCTAACATTCCTAGGATGTTCATTCAGTGAAAGCAGTAAAAACACTGGGCTCTTACACATGTAAATTCATTGAACTAATCAGCCAGATTTCCCCCTAAATAAAATTTGTGTATAACTTTGGAGATTTTCAGCACAGTTCATTTAGTAATACATTTTTTAAAAAGAGCATTTACGTTTCATTCATGTACTGAAAATACATGACTGGTTGGAGGATTTTAGTTTGTTTTGTTCTCTTTTTCTAAAGAACAGTCAAGAATCCAGTGGTAGTAAAACACCCAACAGTACAATAAGTACATAATTAAAACTCAGCAGTTAAAAAAGGAAAATACCTTACAAATCCAATACCAGATACCATTATACCATTAGACATGACAAGATTCGTTTCACAAAAACAAGGTAAATCTCTGCTGATTTTAAATACAAACTTTTTTCAAAACAGGTTAAAAATGAATTTAGACAAATTTGTCTCTTAACCTTTAAAGATTTCCTGCCCATTTCTGTATGTCCTTTATTACATTAATTTTTTATTTAAATTACACCATTAACTGGATATGAATTTATCAAGAATACATGTATTGATTTATAAAACAGTACCATTAATTATTATAATAGCTAGATGTAGCTGATATTACAAAGCCATTTAAAGGTTTTTAATATAACTTGGACATACATAGATAGATAGGCATTATGGACAAGACTACAATTCAAACTGGCTACCAGCAGTTAATGAAATCCTTGATTTATATTCTAGTTTAGAGATTGATTATATTGTTGCTTTGTAAAACTATTTATATTATGCCATTTTTCAAAGGATGTCTCAATAAAAAAGCTAAATAAAATATTCAGTCAATTCCCAAAGCAGATTTTGTTTTCTATATTTTAAATGCTAGTGAAAATAATTGATTGTGTGTGTTCCAAGCTTTGTCATTTCCATTCCAGAGGTGGCTTTCCTGATGGGAGACTCGTTTGCAATGCACACTTTCACACACTCTTGGATTCTTGCAGAAACAACCCCCTTCTCTTTATTTCATTAGCCGCCCTCCTCCTCAACAAACCCATGTATATTTCACAAAACCCACACATCAGGACACATAAGTCTTTTTGGCATCTTTTATGTTATGCATTTTTTTTTTTCTTAAGGTTGTGGAAAACTGGGACTTACCCCAAAGCCGCAAAACAGGCAATCACGAAGAGAATTTGGGTAAGAATGCAATCTGAAGAGGAAAAAAAAAAATAATAATGAGGAAGAATATAAGCAAATAACAGTAACACTTTCAAATTACTTTTCAAATGGTAATTAGCCAACGAATAGATTGAAAGTTAAATTCTTTTCACATTGTACTTGATTTGGGTCTCCTACTCTCTTTATTTATATCACTTTTCCTTGCCTGGCAACATATGTTACCGATTTATTATAGTATTTTTACTGTTAGCAGACAAATCTAAAGGCTAGCTGAGAAGGCTAGCTTCATCTGATGACTTTAACAACAACTGCAGGGCATCCTTGAGGGTGAGCCAATAGGCTCTTTTGAAGCTATAATACTATTAACCATTTTGATGCCAAAATATTTCTTATAGCTAAAGTTGGTTCTGTCTTTGTGGGCATTCCAGGTTTGACATACACAAAAGTTAAATGTAAATGATTTGTTTTGTAAACATCTCAATGGCTTTCTAAGCACTTTCTTCCATGTGTCTTAAGTTTCCTAAAAGCCATATGAATGTTGTGGTTTCTTTATTTCCCGCTTTCTTTTACAGGACATTGAACTCTGGGCACACAATGGTAAGTAAACAGCTATCAAGCATCAAGTTAAATTGTCACTTCACCCTCCCCCATGCCATTAATTTTCTGCTCTGCTATTAAAAGAAACAAATATCCTTTACAGTTTCAGTGATCACATCTCTCTGACATATGTACAGTACTGAAAAGTTGAGTTCAAATGAGATTCTTTTTTGGCTAAGAATCTGAAATTCCTTTCCAAATTAGAGATGCCATATATTATGGCCATTTTAATGGATATGTAATAGTAGCCAAAAGTTTATGCCTTTTAATATGTACACATGAAAATGTCTGTTTCAGAGCTGTATTTGTTGACGGAAAGTATTCAGTTTAAAGTTGCCAAATAGCAAACTTCCAATTTTGATCATCTGTAATTTACTTCACTCCAGATTGTTTAGTCATTTTAACTTAAAATTTTTATAAATGACCTCTTTTTCCACTCAAATGTCTCACTCAGAGTTTACTTACAATTTCAGATACATTTTATAGAAATTCTCTCACACATGCATGACTTGAAACTTTTGAAATTAAATCTTAAATATTAGAGGTCAGTATTACTTATCTGCAAGGTATGGCTCAGTAACTAAAATTTCACATCATCTTGATCCTAGAATTAAACCAATAAAACCAAGATACTCATGATAGCATTAGGGGTCTGACTGTGAAAAAGTGAATTTTGAGGTCTTGTACCCCTAGGATCCAAAACACGCTAAGACATATTGTCTGCATAAACATATCTAGAGTAAGAGATTCTGCCTGAAAATCATAGCAGTGCCTCTGCTCTCCAACATATGTAAGAACACATGATCATACCTGGTTTTAAGACAAAATTGCAAACTTTGCCATCACAACAGGTGATGAAACAACCACCATCTAAGTAACCATTCATCTGATTCCAAAATTTTTATTCAGTAAAAATATTTGTATTTATTTCATCACTTTTACTTTCATATATTTTCCAAATTTTTAGTATTAGCTATAACAACCCCATCAAAATAAGAAGAAAAAATTATATTTTTACATATAAAAGTTACACAGTTTCATCCTAGTCTAATTTAGGATAATGTCTAAGTGGACTTGTTATTCATATCTATTATCAGATATTTACTATATTTATATCTTTGTCCCCAAGAGGCATCTTATGGTGATGGTGGGTAATTTTAGGTCAGAAGCAGTTATGATCAAAAGGTTTTCGGCTTCAGAGAATGAGACCAACTTTTCAAAGGCATAAATGCACAGCAATTCCAAAAATGACCATGTATGTCACTGGGGGCCACTCGCTGCCAGTCCTGTCGTTCCATGAATGAACCATTCCATAAAAGTGCCTATTAGTTCATTTTTATGTATTAATTGTCTTTGAAAAATAAAGGGAGACAATGTTGTTGGTGGCCCTAGGGTTTTCTTCTTCTAAAAAACTTACATTCTTGAATCAAAATTGAATCTCCAGCACAGTTTCATCCCTATATTTGGAAGCACGCCAGTTGTGTACATGGGACTCCAAGCTTCATGTTGTTTGATGCTGAACTTGACGCCTTTCTCCCCTGTGACACAGTGCCTCTGACAGATGGGATGGACTGGGCTGTCCCTTAGTCTAGCCCCTTCCACCCATATCTACCACATTCTCTCTCTCCTCCACCTCAAAGCAGGTGCCTTTGAAAGGCTTGAATCCAAAGATATGGGTCCCTCTGGCTTCCAGGCTCAGGCTGTTATTATCTTTCTGTAATATATCTAAGTGGCCCCTTCCAGCGGCTGGTGCACACCTAAGCTGGGATCCCCCTTTCCTGTCATTCCCTCACCTCTACCCCGACCTCCAAAGGCCACCCCCCTGCTTTCTGTTTTGTCCATCACCTCGGTTTCTTTTCCCCTGTTTCTGACCTGCACTTTTTCTGGATCAGACGCAGGCAGGTTGAGAGGTAATGAGAACCAGATGGACAGAGCGCAGAAATTGCCCAAATGGGTATGAGAATGTGGGAGCTGTCAGGCATGGAGAGAAGCTGGAATTTTTCAGCAATAAAATGGGATTTATCGCCACTCTACCACAGTCATTGCCGACAACCGTTTACCTTGACAGAAACCCCATTCCAATAGGCCATGCCGATGCAGATTCTTTTTTCCCAAAGAGTGATGATTGGTATTTGTTCTAAGGCTCAAATGGCCTGCACTAAAGGTGAAGCATTAGGCCAAAGTCCTGTATTCCCCACTGAGGCAAATGAACCTGCTAAAATAAGTTCCTTCCACAATGGCTGTGTAATTGAAACCAGAAAGTGAGAGAATTTGATAAATTGCTTGACCCTGAAGGAATGTTAAGGTCATAAATTTTCATTGCATTTTTTCCTCTCTCTTTTTTTTAATTTTTATATATTGATTATATTTAGTATTTGCTTCAAAACTCAACAAGCTTACAGATCATCAGTTGTGGCCTCAGGGGAGAGCACGGTAAATCATCAACTAAGAGGGTAGGGGGCATTCTCCCCTCATCTTCCAAAGAGGAATGTCAGCTCCTCAGTATTCCAAGGACAGTCATGGAGGTGTCTTCCATCTCAGAATTATTCCAACTTAGCACGCAATTTGTCCTGGCATGGACAAAGAAAAATCCACAGGAAAGATTTTTCTCAGAAGGGTGCTGCTACACTTCTATCATTCAAGAATGATGAACTGTTAAGAGGCTGGCAATCCGTTTGCAGCCGTCACACCCACGCCACCCCCCAACCTAAAATTAATAACAATTGGATTTTAGCTAAAAAACCATGATCCTCTTGTTTAGGTAAATTGAAAGTGTGCCTGTGTACGTGTGGTTGAAAGCACCCATATTTCTGAGTGCTGGTTTTGGCAAGTCCATTTTGAAATTTTTCAAACTTACTTTTTTAAAAATCTGGGTTATCTTCATGTGGAAATAAAACATAGGTCATAAAAACAGTCCAAGTCACATGTTACATAATATAAAATGGACTAAAGTACTCAAGTATCACGTAGTAGCAAATTTCTACACATCTTGCTTTAAGGTTTTACTTGTTTTTCTAAAAAGTGAATGAACAAAGCTTGCCAGCATTTTAATTTTATCTGTATTTTCTACCGATTGTTTATAGTGATACAATATGAAGATATATACTCTCTCAACCTGAAGGTTAAGTAATTTATTGATAGCCAAAACTTCTCGTCCTTGAAAATTTTAAAGCACAATCTATCTCCGGGGTATTTGTAAGCTTGGCTTGTTCTCACTGTTAAATAAGTAAAATCAGAAGTATTTGACCACTCATGTATAAATTTTATGTTCAGAATTTTCAAGATTCAGGAGACCCCCAGATGGGATCCAGTGCAGAATTTCTGATTAACTATTGGGACAATTTCCCTAATTTAGGAAAAATGGAGTCGTGCTTATTTATTTTCAATTATTAATTATCAGCTTACAGGCAGAAACCATTGCTACCTTAGGATGTATTAGAATTAAAAAAGCACATGCATTTTTTTTCAGGATAATCTAAACTATATAAGGTAATTTATGCTTCCTTCTATAAAGTATTATCAGTAAGGGGTAAAGCTAAATAATCTCTAGTCCCATATCCTACTTTCTTTTGTTCAAAAGTAGTATCACCAACATTTATTAAGAGTACATATTTCTATGTCAAAAAAAATTTTTTTGGTCAAGTAAAGAAATGGGAAAGAGGATCCACAAAAGAGATGAATTTCAAATCTTTATTCCAAAAATCAGATAATTTATGATTGATGGAAAATAGGAAGTAGTGCCACAGTTCTCAAAAAATTGGAAACTGCCACCAAAGTACAGGGGAGATGAGAATTTTCATATGTTATCGCTTAGATGCATATGCATATTTCAATAAGAATTCAGCAACAATATGTTTTCATCTTTTAGAGAAGGGATCATGATGTACACATGATCTACTTTAAATCTTGTGGCTTTGTCAGTGTTAAAAATGAAACTTCCTTCCCCACACTTAAAAATTTGTCACAAGGCTGTTTCAAAAAATAAATAAATATATGCATATGTATACATATATAAGCATAAATAAAATATGAACAGAAAATGGCTTCAATCACTAATATTTTTGCAAACTAATGTTCAGCTGATGCAACTCAATTTTATTTTGCATCACATTAGTGTCATAATGGTAATGACTAGCCTTTATTCACTAACAGTTTGAGTCAGCACTTTGAGACATTTTCAAATTAGGTCATACAGCACATTTGTGGCTGATACAAAGGTTGATTAAGAGAGCCGCACAATTTTAAAGTGATGCGGTGTGAGTTGAATTAAGTTCTCTCTGATACTTACGGGAAATGTGAGCCACCATAACTAAGCAGAAATAATGTACGGGCTATGGGGGGAGAATATATTTCCACAGAGTGCTTGAAGTCGTACTCATTTACAATTTCACAAAGTCCTCTGTCTGTTGTGGAAGAATTCTATCATGGGGCCTAGAAACAAGCAATGAATTACAATAAGGAAACTGGAGGCTTGGTCCCCAGCCCTGTTTCAGTGAAAGTCAGTTTCTGCCTTCATGTCCCTTTTGATCTTCTCCATAAAGACCTTTTTTTTTTCCTTCTAGACACTGTCTACTGCTTTTCTGAAGTCAGAATGATCCCATGTCACAACCAAACCATCTACCCATAATGTAAGGAGGCCAGGCTCAATTGCTCTATGCAAGCTAGACGTGGAGGCAGGGGAGGAGGCCTATTTAAAGTGATATTGTCACGGAAAATCCATAATCTCATCAAAAATTTGAAGGAATAGGATTTTATTCAGTTGCCCAGCACGTCAAAGAAATTTAAAAAAAAAATAGCCCCTACAGATAGCTTTTAATTAGGTTTAAGTAATATAAAAATAAGAGCTGAAACTCCTAAATTGTTGGTTTGTCCAAAAGGGCAAAAATGCCATTATTATTAACACTGGACTCACTCCATATTGCCTTCTCCACATCATAAAGTAGCCACAGAAGATTTTATATATATATATATATATATATATATATATATATATATATTATTGTGCAAGTGGTCTTAAAAGCCAAGAAACCTGGAAAGAAACCCTAACAGTGGATGTCACTGAACTGAAAGAAAGTCTCCTGGGTTTGGCAAGCTGTGGTCCCAGGATGCAAAAAAAGTTAACTATAGTTTCTCTTTGCACATACACCTTGCTTGCTTTGCATTAGCATTCTGAAGCATAATGCAATCAAACCACATTTCACTTCATGTGTTTGGTGAGTGTTTTCCAATTCTAGCCTCCCATTCAGACCCTTCTGTATTCCTGGAGTCAGTCCTTGCCCAGAGGCTGGGACAGCATGTACCATCCTGCCCCTCCGGACCTGATCCCTCCAGTGCATTCTTAGTTTCTTTCCATCTGCGTTTTCACAGAAATCTGGACTAAACTTGTTTTCTTGGGCAAGACCACCTAAGCAAAGTAAGAGAAAGCGTTCTACCAAAGAAAAGGTGTACATGCTGATTGTTTTTTAAATAAATGCGCCTAAGTAGGAACATGAAGTCTGAACAACCATAGTCATTCTCAATGTTTATAAATGTATTCATAGTCCCGTCTCCTGAAGATTTTCATGATGAGAGAAAAACAGCTATCAAATCTTAGAAGGAATATAAACAAGAACTCTTGGAAAGAAAGAAGGAGTGGGGAGGGAAGGGAAAAGAGACAGAGGGAGGGAAGAGAGAGGACGAAAGATTGACTGCAGCCCCTTTCCCTGTATTCCAACAAAGAGCTGCTCGTTGGCCACCAACCCCTTCACAGATTTCTGTGCTTGAGTTGTGAAAGATCACAGTCCAGGACAGGAATACACAAACACTCTCTTCAACTTTGCTGATGACTTGTGACACCACATAACCAATATTTTTAATGTCATAACTTGAATTTGAATTCAAGCTGGGCATGACTGATAGTGCCTTACCTATTGATTTGCCATTAGGGTATTTTGATCTGTTCTATTTTTGTCATTTAATATAGTTGTATTCTAGAGCTTTCATTTTTCATTTCAATCTCACTTCTAGAGCACTCAGTTCCAAATAGTTAGCTTGTCTCTTCAGAACACTGAGTAATTCTTATTTTAAAGTACCGTTTTGAATTGTCTGTCTTCCTTAGTTACTGTATGACCATCTATGCCATCTTCTGCCTGGTTATTACCAATACTCACCATACATCCTCTTATTTGTGCTAATAAACCTACTCTACTTTTTTTAGTACCTTCTTCTGCCAGGATCATTTTGTCAAGTTATAAGTTCCATGTGTTTATTTTTCAGGGCTTACCCAGAGAATAGTAACTATATATGTAAATATTATAAACAGACATAATTATTAGAAGAAATAAACTAGACAATATGAATGCTCCCCTACTTATTAAAAAATCAACTTCTAAAAAAATTTGAAAAACCCCTTGTTCTTGCTAAACTCCAGAGGTTGCTCTGCCCGACTCCAATTATTTATCACAAAAACAAGAGTCATGAGTATCTTCAAGTGGAATTTCCTGTGACTCCGATGAAAACATGAAAACTGGATTCAGTCTGCCAATTAATACTTGAAGCGGTGGTGGCAGTATGTCTCCAACACGTACATTTTCATTTTCAACACACCCCTGGTGTGTGCAATCACTTAATTTACATTTTCAAAAGGTCACTTGTGGTGCTAGCTGGGATGGATTGTATATTTTACTTATTTGGAAGTAGGCTAATTTGCCCAGCCAGGGAGACGCACTTTTTCCAGCCACTAGGATGACATACATCTGAATCAGCCATCATATCACAACGAATAGGTAAAAGTAGTTTTGCCATTTTGTTAAGCAATTATGGGAATACTTGAGTTCCTCCAACAGTTTAATTTAGTACATGCGAATAGCATCTAGTGAGGCATATTTATTAATAGTGAGGGTTTTTTTATTATTATTTTGCAGGATGGATGCAGCAACATTACTGGAGTTCAATATGACTTTTGATGATCTGGCATGCAGAGATTAAATAAGGTTAATCCTCATTTTATATGCTAATAGGATATTTATAATCTCTACAGCATATCCAATATAACGATTTTATTCTCTGTTGTTCAGACAGTATTTCTTATTAGTGAAAGAGAATACTCTTACATTTACCACAGACACTAGTTTAATTGGGCTTGAGTGCATTGTGTATAATTAGTCCACTTCTCTAATATTTCATCTATAATTACACAATGAACAATGTGCTTAAATTTCATAAAATTGGTGGGTTCAAAGAAAGCCTTCCCCAAAATGAGCAGTCTGTTTTCAAGCTTTCCCAAGCCTTACTAAGAGCCTGATGAAAATATGTTGCAAAGCAGTGTGAATTTCTTAAACTCTGAATGGATGCCGAAAGCCTCTGAGGCTAAAAGCAAGAAGAATGTCCCCTCCAGCTGCACTCATGCCACCCAATGACAATGTTAGTGGCAGACCAGCCTGGTCTGGGCCCATCTGCCACTGGAGAAACAGAATCAAAGTCCCCACATACCATGTTCCCAAGGTCTCTGTAAATGTCAGCCTTCAAGATGGTATTTTAAATGGCAAAGCTATTTGGTTTGGAGTTTGGATATTTAGAACTCTTTGGGGCAAACTCACATCAAGACAACAGCCCATGAAGTTTTATCATGGAAACCAACTTTTAGTTTTCTTGGGGAACGGGATCACATAGGGAAGGAAGGTGGGGAAAAAAGAGAGAGAAAGAAACTGATTCATGATTTTGGGAGTTCCTCCACCAGGACCCTGGTGGGCTTCAGTCCATAGTATTGCAAAGAGTCAGACATGACTGAAGTGGCTTAGCTCGCTACTGATCAAAGTTAGTTTGGGCCTCTGAGTGTGCATGTCTGAATTGCTCATCTTAGTTCAAACAAGGCTATTTTTACACTATCTTGATACTTACTTGCAAAATTTTAAAAAATAAAAAGACTTCAAGGACAAAAGAAAAATGGATTATAGGGTTTTAGGAGTGTTTTTTCAAGGGACATAAGAAGCCTCCATTTTCAGTGCTATCCAGCTAAGGGGAGTCAGCCAAAGTCAACAGTGTGTCCACATGGCCCATCAATGTGCCTTCTCTTATATCCTTAAAATATACATCCTATAAGGCCCCTCCATGGTTCTTACTTCCTCACTTTGCCTTTGAACATGTTTGTTTCATGTCTACCAAAGAGAGTGCCAGTTGCCAAAACGACTACTGTGAGCCAGCAGCCTACCAATGGCCAAAAAGAGCCTGAAGACTTCAAACAGAATCTCTTACCTTTTGAACCAATAGCCTACAAATGAATCCATTGGCTGCTCTATCTGTTAAGGCAGAAAAACAGAATCATCATCGGGTACTTCAACAAAAGGATTTAAACTGGGACCTACTTCCAAAAGTGCTGGAAGAACTGAAAGGCCAAATGGAGACCACAAGAGTTGGCAATAACAGGAAGCCACTGCCATCCTTAGACCAAAGGGACAAAGGGAAGAGGGCAGGTTCTGGAACTTCAGAGGAGATGCTGTCATTGCCAGTGAAAGTGTTAGTCGCTCTGCCGTGTCCAACCCTTTGCAAATCCATGGACTATAGCCTGTCAGGCTCCTCTGCCCATGGAATTCTCCAGCCAAGAATACTGGAATAGGTAGCCATTCCCTTCTCCAGGGGATCTTCCCGATCCAGGGATTGAACCCAGGTCTCCTGCATGGCAGGCAGATTCTTTACTGTCAGAGCCACCTCCAAACCAGGTGGGAGGTTGAGGTGCTGGGGTATCCCAGTCTCCTCTCCTCCTTGCTCAGTCTCCATTTGTGGAAGCCAGATGGCAATGTATCAATACTTTGAGTTGGCAAAGAATCCACCTGCAGTGCAGGAGGCCCCAGTTTGATTCCTGTGTCAGGAAGATCCGATGGAGCAGGGATAGGCTACCCACTCCTGTGTTCTTGGGCTTCCCTTGTAGTTCAGCTGGTAAAGAATCTGCCTACAGTATGGGAGACCTGGGTTTGATCCCCGGGTTGGGAAGATCCCCTGGAGAAGGGAAAGGCTACCCACTCCTGTTTTCTGGCCTGGAGAATTCCACAGACTATAAGGTCCATGGAGTCACAAAGAGTCGGACACTCAAAGAGCGACTTTCACTTTCACTTCATTTTCAAGCTCCCTAAAATACAAAAGAGTAAGGAGATAGCAGGAATTGGTCTAAGAGCAAACAGATAAATGACCAAGCACAGCTCCTTCTCAACAGCCTTAAGACTTTTGTATGAAGATGAAATTTGCTGCAGATATCTGGGTAAATACAGTAGAAGGAAACTGATATTTATTTTGGATTCAAATTCCTAAGGTGCTATGCTGAGGATCACAGCTAGGAAAATGGCTGTCATGTGGAAGCCAAACTTTCGAACAGACTCAGCATAATTTTGCTGTGTGGATTAAAGAGGGGGCAGGGTAATGTGTCATTTTCTATCTCATTGTGGCCCACGGACCACAGAGCAAGGCACAAGTAGAGATCAATTGACTTCAACATGGAAGCAACCTAAATGCTCATTGACAGATGAATGGGCAAAGAAGATGTGGTACATATACATAATGGAATATTACTCAGCCACAGAAAGAGTGAAATGACGCCACTTGCGGCACATGCATGGACCTAGAGATTATCATATTAAGTGACGTCAGAGAAGGACAAATATCACATGATATCACTTAGATGTGGAACCCAGAAAAAAAGATACAAATGAACTGACTTTGAAAACAGACTCCCAGATGTAGAAAACAAACTTACGGTTACCAAAGAGGAAAGGGGGAGGAGAGGGATAAATTAGGATGTTGGGATTAACATATACATGGTTCAGTCCGTGAGTCGGGAAGATCTCCTGGAGGAGGGCACGGCAACCCACTCCAGTATTCTTGCCTGGAGAATCCCATGGACAGAAGAGACTGACAGGCTACAGTGCATAGGGTTGCAAAAAGTCAGACATGAATGAAGCGACTAAGCACACACACACATATAAAATAAATAACCCACAAGTACCTACTGTATAGCACAGGGAACTATATTTAGTATTTTGTAATAACCTATAAGGGAAAAGAATCTGAAAAAGAACACATGTTTGGGTGTATATGTGCTGCTCAGTCACTCAGTTATGTCTGACTCTATGACTTCCTGAATTGTAGCCCACCAGGCTCCTCTGTCTGTGGTATTACCCAGGCAAGAATGCTGGAGTGGGTTGCCATTCCTTTCTCCAGGGAATCTTCAAGACCCAGGGATCCAACTCCCGTCTCCTGCAACTCCTGCATTGCCAGGCAGATTCTCTGTGCATGTATGTGTATGTATATATATACACATACATTTGTAAATATATATGCTTCTGCTGCTAAGTTGCTTCAGTCGTGTCCAACTCTGTGCGACCCCATAGACAGCAGCCCACCAGGCTCGCCTGTCCCTGGGATTCCCTTGCCTGTCCTGGGACTCCAGGCAAGAACACTGGAGTGGGTTGCCATTTCCTTCTCCAATGCATGAAAGTGAAAAGTGAAAGTGAAGTCGCTCAGTCGTGTCTGACTCTTTGCGACCCCATGGACTGCAGCCCACCAGGCTCCTCCATCCATGGGATTTTCCAGGCAAGAGTACTGGACGGGGTGCCATTGCCTTCTATGAATGTATGTATATAAAACTGAATCACTGCTGTATACCTGAAACTAACATGATATTTTAAATCAACCATACTTTAATTGTAAAAAATCTTGACTTCAAATGCTCTGGTTTCCATGGATTTTGAACACCTCAAAGTTTGCTTGAACAAGAAAAGGTTTTGTCCAGAGACACTTTGCTGTAAGCTGAATGGGCATCAATGTGTGGTCTGTGTTCTCCACCCTGCTTTCCACTGTACTGCCGCTATGTAGCCAGTTCAACTAATTTTAGACATTGTTTGTATTGTCCTCATATTCCTCAAGCTCTTCTCCCTAGACACAAGCTAACACTAAAGGGCTTGTTGTTCAGGCTTGTGAACAAAGCCTCCTTGAAACCCAGACACAGGTACACTTTTCAAGGTTTAGCATCTTATCTTCTTGCTCCTCTATTTTCTGCCATATCACTTGCCCATTAAAATGCATGTTGCAGTTAAAAGAGATTTGCATTTGGTCCTACAAAATGAAGAATTCATAAGTTGGCTTTTTTTTTTCCCTCCTAACGAGAATCCATATTACTTGGAAAGGGAAAGGCCAAAGGGAAATTATTGCTATTTTAGACAGCAGCATAAATTTTCTTCCTATTTTTAACCTAGCTTTTAATTTAATAAGTTTTATGACCCTTATATTAAGTACATATGTTTTACAAGACATTGTGTCCCTCGAGTCACCCTGAATTTGCTCTACTGTACTAGAGTTAAATGAATGAATACTGTGTTTCTGATTGAAGTTTCACCCTGTATTTGATCCTTATAATATGCCAGGTAAACCTTCATAAAACAAAGAGGCGCAACACAATTTAAAGGCTATTTAAGGCTAACACACTGGTTTAAAAGAAATGAATGAATGGGTGTCCCTTTGAAGTATTTTAAATTTCAGATTTCTCTCCCACTGGTACTTGCAGAAAACAATTAAAGACATAGAAAATACTGGAAATGATCTCTGGTCTTCAGAATTGGTAACTAAATATACAAGCCCTTTATGTATTTATCCCATTGGCCAATGCAAAGGTAAATTTTCTTCAGATTAAACCCTCAAACTCAAATATGGTTCTCTTTTTGGTAATCTGAAGCGATACTAATTTCCTTATACAAGATGCTCCTGCTCATTTGAAAATGAGTTTGATGCTATTTAAACATAAAGAGGGTCCCATAAATCCTAAAACAAAGATTATTTGACTAATAACTCTGGTTATTTAAAAGAAAATTGTGAGTTTATAGCAGAATGGAGAAAATCACCTACAATGTTAGTGTGGAGGGACATTGGTGGCGAGTAGTTAGTTCATAAGAAGATAAATTTTCCTGCAGAGGAGCTGGAGGAGCAAAGCTCAAATTTGGGCTCGAAGTCATGTGTGTAAATATTGTAAAAATGTAACAGCCTTGGACTAGTGACAAAACTTGTTTTTTTAATTATTAAGATGTAACAGATTTTCACATTCTACCAGAGTATTGTACAGGAGTTATTGATTAGCTGAATATTCATCCAGAAAAAATCTTTATAATGTAATAAGATTTGTTTTGAAAGATGCTTTATAAATTTTCTGCTTCAATTCAGATTTTTGAAATGATTTTCCTATGCATGTCAAAGTTCAGTAAATCAATAGCCTACTAAAAGTGCATTTTAGGTCAATGGATTAAGGGTGATACAAACTCAAGATGGCAAAAATCAGCCTTTATACCACAATTTCAGATTATGTGCCAGACTGATAACTGTGTACACTTAAATTTAGTAATGTATCCAAGCCAATTCAAGAAGTCATTAATTTCTTTCCCATTCCTTTTATTTGCTTTCGTCCTACTTCAGTGACTTTGAAGGACATTACTTCAGTGTGAGTGGTGAGTCAGTAGAACCTCCCTCAAAACTCTGTTTAAGAATTGATGTTTATTTCACAATCATATATAGGCTCAAGAATGGATATGTTGTCCTGTGATCCTATTGCGAAAAGAAACTACCCATTATTTTCCAAAGGAAAGAATCTCAGCTTCTCTATATTTCTTTTCAGAACTAAGTGGCTAATGTATTAGACCTGTTTGAAATCTGTTTAAGTATCTGGCACCTTGGAGGTTGTTTGCCTTTAAAAGGTTTTTTTTGTTGTTGTTCGCTTTTAGGGGAAAAAAAAAAAGGGAGGGTCTCTAATATCAAGAAACTCTGGGTCAGTCCAACCATCCACATTATGGCCACACGGCTGAGAAACACAGGTTAGAATGGAATGTTGGCATTACGCTCCAGAAAAACAAGGCCTGACCATTTTAGCCCGTCACAGGGAACTCCTGGTCACCTCCCAAGGGGCAAATTGATGTCAAGTTCTGCTGTCTGTCAGGATTAAGTGCCTGTTTGCTTTTTCACTAACATGTGGTTTGAGAACAAAGCAGCTCAAATCTCCTCAGCCCCTAACAAAGCATCTCAAATTGCTGAGTAAAATTCCTTAATCCCCCATCTTAATCTGAAAACACCAGCAGCGCCTGGTAGAACACTGTGGTCTCTTTTTGTACTGCTCTGCACTCCACCCACCCCCATCCTCCCCGTTCCTGACCAACTCCTCCTCAGCACGACCGTTCACATGTGCATTCAACTTGCCCCGAACGTGGTTCTTCAATGGAATATCATTACGTCTGAAACCAAGGTCACTTGATCCAAGATCATGCCGGCTCTAGTCATTTTTATTCCTTATGCACTTCATCGTATAATTCATTATGCTGTACAGTAGGAACTAACACAGCATTGTAAAATAACTATACACCAATAAAAATTAATTTTAAAAAGAAATATATGGGAAATCTCTCTACCTTCTGATCAATTTTTGCTGTGAACCTAATATTGCTCTAAAAAAATAAAGTCTAGGTTTTTTTTAAATGTTTAAAAAAAAGGGAAAAAATAAAGATCATCACAGAGAGATGAATTAACCACTTTCACATAAACTTAAAGGTATATGCATGCACAGGGTATTGTCATAAGTTTCAATAGACAGGACTTAGTGGCTTGTTTGCAATATGTCTCAACTCTCATCAGAAGTCAAAAGGATATGGGGCTTTTACGTACCAATTTAGAATATTTTTGCTAAGGTAAGAGAAGGAAGTAAAACTAACTTTAATGACTGGTTGGGAACTATGAAATACTCTCTGTTAACAAATGGCAAATGAATCAGCAATTGGAAAATATTGTCCACTATGTGCAGCTTTTCATGCATATTAAGGATCAAGGTTTTATCTCTTGACTAGAGTTGAAAGGCTCCAACCTTTTGCTACCTGAATTTTCAGTGTTGAAGTCTGCAGGTTGAAGTACATAAAACCTTACTTTCTCTGGAAAAAAAAAAAAAATGCCTTATGAGTTCAATGCTTTATTTGGGTTGTATTTTCTTACCAACTTCAGCTGAAAATAGGATTGGTAGATTTTACTTGGAGAAATTTTTTGGGGCAGCTACTAAATTAAGTTCTGGTCTTGGGGAAGCTGAGATTCATGGCAGTTATCTTTGTTTCTATTATTCTATAAGAAGGTTGAACAAGAGTCACTATAAAAGATAAATAAAATCAGAAAACTCTACTCCTTCACTCCAAAAATTTTATTCCAACTGAACAGCAAGTTAAGATAGATCCTGATCTAGTAGACTTTTGTTCCTTTCCCCTTCTCTTTCACTAAATTCTCCTCCCTAGCACAAGTAAAGTGAAGAACACTCCTTTCCCTAGTAATCTTGTACTCTGTTGCAGTATGTATATCTCTGAAAAAATGGTAAAAAGCTTCATCAAGAATATAAAAATAGGAGAGCTAAAACTTCCCAGCACCACAGATATCTATGAAAATAGCACCTGTGCTATATTTAATAGTATCACTTTCTTCATTTCTCTTCCTGGCATTTTTACTTTGTACAAAGTCAGGCAAAGGGATAGAGAAAAAGGAGAAGAAGGGAAGCATATACAAGCATCCTCAGTTCAGTTCAGTCGCTCAGTCGTGTCCAACTCTTTGCGACCCCATGGACTGCAGCACGCCAGTCTTCCCTGTTCATCACCAACTCCCAGAGCTTGCTCAAACTCTTGCCCATCGAGCTGGTGATGCTGTCCAACCATCTCATCCTCTAGGCAAACATTCTCGTTCTAGTTTAAGCTTTCAACTGTCCGTTTGAGAAGTAAAGTTCCATTAGAAAAAAATAAAATATTGGAATTCAGATACAAAACAGCACATTTTTTTTCAATAAATTCAGTCATTCCTATAACACCACTATTTAAATAGTAGAAAAAGCACCCCCCTCCCAATTCAAGAATGATTATCCTTTACAAATGTCAGACTTTTAAGCTCATCACTTTAAATATGAGGAAAATAGACAATCTGGACAGTTGCTGGAGCTCCTAATTCATAAATCATCAAACATGAACCTTTCTACCTTAAGCCCAGGGTTGGAGACAATGACCTTAGATGGTCTAAACAGAACAATAATCTCAGAAAATCTTCACAGTACATTACATAATACATGGGTAAGAGCATGGACTCTAGTAAACCTATCTATGTTTGAATCCCAGTTTTCCTGTTTCCTGTGTAGAAGCTGTGTGGCCTTGAGAAAGTTACTTAACTTCCCTGTGCCTCATTTTCCCCTACAAAATGAGACTAATAGTCATACCAAACTCATATAAATATTAAATGAGTTACTACTTGTAAACTGTCTGCTATGGGAGTGACTGAATTTTTTTTTAATGTACACTTTTCCAAGTTAGTTTGAAAATAAGATTTTTCTTCTACTTTATTCAAAGAAAAAAACAGTTTACATCCCAAGGTGACAGCATGGGAAGAAATGAAATAAACTGGTAGAATAAGTTTTTTTTCTAGTTAGCCTTACCATAACAAAATAGAGAAAAATATACAAAGGCAAAAAATTTTGCAAATGTGTGAAATACATGAAAAAATATCGTTTTAGAAGTTCAAAGAGTTTAGAAAAGGATATGATGTGTTTCATGTTTTAATAGCCTACCTTAGTTGTAACAAATAGTTCTTTGAGAACTCTTGATTATTCTAAGCAAACTGTTTTGTTAAATAAGCTGTTGGATATTTAGGCCACATCTACCTTGGCAAATATTTATTACCCAGAGTTGGAGTTGAGCAAATAAATGCCACATTTTGTAATATCTTAACAACCTGAATTGAGATCTCCAAACAAATATTTCTGGTACAGTTGTTTGTTTGTTTGTTTTACTAATAGACATGCTTACCTTAAGCAATGAATAAAATGGGCATCTGGGTTAAATTTTCTATCAAGTTTTTGGCAAGCTTTCTCATATACCCGTCTAGCTGTCATTTAAACCAGCATTCCTGGTTGCCTCATTGAAATAGTCATGAAAATATTTTCCTTCAATCTTTTAGCAAGTATTCATTGAATCTCTATCTGTGCTAGAATTTAGTTAGGTATTTTTAGACAGCAGTGAACTAAACAGACACAGTCCATACCCAAAAGCATAGAATTGGCAAAGATGCCTTGACAGCAAACGTACAACCATGTTGGAAAACGTTCTCACCCCTACTCTTCCAACCTGGATATGTTTGCTCAGCCTCTTCAGGAAAAGGTGTTGACTGGGCAACACAATCTGTGAATTCTCAAGACTCTAGTTAAGAGATTTGAGTAACATTTCAAAGCATTCATCTTGCGTGAGTACAACCAAGCTCCACAAAGCTAAGACTGAGTGAAAAAGAATGAAAAGGTCCTTTAATATAGCTCAACTTTAATGAGAGTTAAGGAATGTCCTCCATAGTCCAATGGTAGCTTAATATTTTATTTATTTAAAATTTTTTATAAAGGATAAAGTTCAGAACAAGAGATGCTACAAACCGCATATGAAATGCTTGAATATGGAAGGAGGAACTGCCACTGGAGAGGGACAAGGCAAGCAGTCAGAGAAGAGATTCTCTCTCTCTCTTTAGTCGCTAACTCATGTCCGACTCTTGCGACCCCATGGACTGTAGCCTGCCAGGCTCCTGTGTCCATGGCCAGGCAAGAATAGTGGAGTGGGTTGCCATTTCCTTCTCTAGGGGATCTTCCCGATCCAGGAATAAAACCTGGGTCTCCTGCATTGCAGGTAAAATGTTTAGGAGAAACTTAAAAAATTCCTCAGGTTATAACTCTTCTGTATAGGAATTCTTCAAGGCTTGATCCAATTATGTACTCATAAAGCCAAAGCCAAGGGTGCCATTCTCAGGCTCTCTAGTTAATTTTACCATATCTCATAGGTATAAATTACTCCTAAACCTGAATAATCTTTCTAAAAATATATTTGCAGTCACAGCCAACCAAGGGAAAGATACCAGTGAATCAATCTCAATATAAATTGATCAAGCTTTCAAAACATATTTCTTAAGAATACCAAGGCTGCATAGTATGATTTCTTTTGGAAGAATTTTTCTCTGTTGTGTATAAGAAACAAAAGTCAGAAAAAAACACAAAGAAAATAATGGTTATCTGTTTGAAGCATTTCCATCCCCCCATTTTCTTTGTCCCCACCTGTATTTTCTGTTATTTGTATGAGCTGAACACTTATGACATAAACCCAGGTGGCCACAACCAAAATGTCAGCTCTGCACATTTGTGCCTGAACAGAGGGCACTTTCATCTCCATCTATGAGACTCTGATTACACAGAAACCTACAAACAGCTGTCAGCCAATGTCTCACATAAATAAATACATAAATGAATGCATTGTTATATGCAGACATCCATACAAACTTTTAAAAACACCATTATGAATTGCTAGGATTATTATTAGTAACAATCACACATGTCTGATCAAAACTATTGTATTAGTAGTTCTCAAATTTTAAGAAGCATGAAAATCCTCTGGAAGGCTTAAGCCCCAGTGACTGGGCCTACCCTCAGGTTCTAATGAAGCAGGTCTGGGGGTGGGGGGCCTGAGAATCTGCATCTCTAGCAGGTTCCCAGAAGATGCTGGGATGCTTCTACTCAGAGACTCACTTTGAGAACAACCTATGTTATCAAGAGCTTCTCAGGTGCCACCTGCCAATGCAGGAGACACAGGAGATGTGGGTTCAATCCCTGAGTCAGGAAGATACCCTGGAGGAGAAAATAGAAGCCCACTCTAGTATTCTTGCCTGGAAAAATCCCATGGAGACGGGTTAAAATCCATGGGGTCACCGAGTCAGACACGATCAAGCATGCCCAGCATACTCTGCCTGAATGATGAAAGTCCAAGGGTAACTGGATGGCTCTGTGTTCAGGTGTGTTCAGCTCTACTCTGAGGAAGACAGTGAATGGCTGTTCTTCCTCCTCACCGGAGAGGAGAGAGGAAATGGAATTAGCCTGCATGAAAATGATTTAGGTTTACTCAAGAGGGGAAACGTCCCTCCATAATGGTTATTAAGCACTGAGACGGGCTCAGAGGGTTACTAGGAGGAAGTGTTTGTTATCTGTCTCCCGAGAGGTTTTTAAGAATTATAGACATTACTTGAATGGAGAGGAAGACAAAACAGATGATGTAAGAGGCACCAGCTATTTTCTGGGAGACCCAAACCCACTCCACTACCTTTTGGCAACCAGGGATAACTAAATATTTTCTTTTCCTCTGCTCCCCAAATACAGCAATATAAAATTGTTCTGTTTTTTTATTCTCACTTCAAGGAGAGGGTTTCAGACTCACATAACATTGAAAGAGTTAAATTTATACTCTTGCCTTGAGACATAAGAACAAATCAACATGGGCAAGATGCTTTTCTGATTTTCTACTTCCCATGCTAAAGTGAAAGTGTTCGTCTCTCATTCGTGTCCAACTCTGCAACCCCATGGAATGTAGTCCACCAGTCTTCTCTGTCCATGGAATTCTCCAGGCAAGAATACTAGAGTGGGTTGCCATTCCCTTCTCCAAGGGATCTTTCCTAACCCAGGGATCAAACCTGGGTCTCCTCCATTGCAGGCAGATTCTTTCTGTCTAAGCCACCAAGGAAGCCCTTCCCATGCTAGCTGGTGGTTTAGTCATGAAGTCGTATCCAACTCTTGAGATCCCAGGCTCCTGGGATTGAACTCGGGTCTCCTACATTGCAGGTAGATAATTTACCCAACTGAGCTATGAGGGAAGCCCTAGGGAAACACCAAATCAAGAGGTTTACATCTATCTCCTTGGAAAAAAAGTCCAGACATCAACTCAGTAAAACTCGCAAAAAGTTGCTTTCAACATAGGCTTGGAGCTTCCCGAGAAAACCTTTGGAGAATGAAAACAGATTTAATGTTATACAGCACAGTCAACTAATTTTCTTCAGGTTAAACACTTCATCCTCAGCTCCTTACTATCTCAGAGTACTAAACCAGTCACAATCAACAGCTGACACTTGCCTTCTGTCACTGAACCTCTGGACTTTTCCATGGTTCTCATCATGGAACTTGGACAACTGGCACACCACACTCACACCATCTATGAGAGCTTGGCCACTGGCAGGTGAGACCCAAGGATTCAGAGTCCCATCCACCATTCGCTGCCTATGTGACCTTGAGCAAGTCATTTAATCCTCTTGTTCCTCTTCTGTAAATGGAATCAACTCTACCTGCCTTCCTGGGCTGCCTTGGAGATTAAATGTGATATAGTGTGAAAAGGACCTTAGCCGAGTGCCTGCCTCACGAATAGGGCTCAACAAATGTTAGCTGTGTCTCCCTTCAAAACCTAGTCCCTGAGGCAAAGATGGTCTGGAAAGAAGCCATTTGATGGCTCTTAAGTCAAATTCTAGAAAAGTAATGCTCAAAATTCTCCAAGCCAGGCTTCAGCAATACGTGAACCATGAACTTCCAGATGTTCAAGCTGGTTTTAGAAAAGGCAGAGGAACAACAGATCAAATTGCTAAATCTGCTGGATCATCGAAAAAACAAGAGAGTTCCAGAAAAACATCTATTTCTGCTTTACTGACTATGCCAAAGCCTTTGACTGTGTAGATCACAATAAACTATGGAAAATTCTGAAAGAGATGGGAATACCAGACCACCTGACCTGCCTCTTGAGAAACCTGTACGCAGGTCAGGAATCAAGAGTTAGAACTGGACATGGAACAACAGACTGGCTCCAAATAGGAAAAAGAGTATGTCAAGGCTGTATATTGTCACCCTGCTTATTTAACTTATATGCAGAGCACATCATGAGAAACGCTGGGCTGGAAGATGCACAAGCTGGAATCAAGATTGCTGGGAGAAATATCAATAACTGCAAATATGCAGATGACACCACCCTTATGGCAGAAAGTGAAGAAGAACTAAAGAGCCTCTTGATGAAAGTGAAAGAGAAAAGTGAAAAAGTTGGCTTAAAGCTCAACATTCAGAAAATGAAGATCATGGCACCCGGTCCCATCATTTCATGGCTAATAGATGGGGAAACAGTAGAAACAGTGTCAGACTTTATTTTTGGGGGCTCCAAAATCACTGCAGATGGTGACTGCAGCCATGAAATTAAAAGATGATTACTCTTTGGAAGGAAAGTTAGGACCAACCTAGACAGCATATTAAAAAGCAGAGACATTACTTTGTCAACAAAGGTCTGTCTAGTCAAGGCTATGGTTTTTCCAGTAGTCATGTATGGATGTGAGAGTTGGACTACAAAGAAAGCTGAAAGCCAAAGAATTGATGCTTTTGAACTGTGGTGTTGGAGAAGACTCTTGAGAGTCCCTTGGACTGCAAGGAGATCCAACCAGTCCATCCTAAAGGAGATCAGTCCTGGGTGTTCATTGGAAGGACTGATGCTGAAGCTGAAACTCCAATACTTTGGCCACCTGATGCAAAGAGTTGACTCATTTGAAAAGACCCTGATGCTGGGAAAGATTGAGGGCAGGCAGAGAAGGGGACGACAGAGGATGAGATGGTTGGATGGCATCACCGACTCAATGGACATGATTTTGGGTAAACTGCTGGAGTTGGTGATGGACAGGGAGGCCTGGTGTGCTGTGGTTCATGGGGTCACAAAGAGTCAGACATGACTGAGCGACTGAACTGAACTGAACTGAAGTCAAATTCAACATTTGTTACCAAGAAAATTTTGTAAATAGATTTTTGGCCATCCATGTTTTCTCCCAGGTCAACACAACTTTGCTTCAGTGAACATTTCTGAATTTCAACTGACCTGACTGTGCAGTGGAAAAAGCCTCTCTTGTAGTGGCATATTAATAAACTAAATTGCTTTGGATGCAACTTTACAATTAACTCCCAATCAACTTTTCCTTTGAAACTTTTTATTTCCTTTAAGGTATAATGAGAAATGGAGAAATAACTTTGGAGTTAACTTTGGTATTCAGATTTCCCTGCTTTATTTAAAAAAAGAAGAAAGAAATACTAAGCTCCAATTATTTCAAAAGGGGACTTACACAGATTATAACAAAAATAATAAAATAAAGAACTATAAAATGGAAACGTGATCATATATCTGAAAGCATCATTATGAGGACATAATGGGATAATTGGTGCAAAATGCCAAGCAGAGTTCATAGCACATAACTCGCAGTAATTATTGTTATTATGATGGTTTTGAGTATGTGATGAATCCTCTTCAAACCTCAACGTTGATGCTTAGAAGTCATTTAATCTTCAGGAAAATCTATCTCATTCCTTCACTCTGTAAATATCACCTTCTTAGACAAAAACACTTTGGGCCTGTGTGACTACATCTACAGCAAATTTTACTTGTTCCCTGACTTCTTGCTTTTTCATTAAGCTGTAGAAGCAGGCATTCGTGGAAAATCTCTAAATGCATTTCTTTTCAACTGATTTATGTATTCCATACTTAAGTTCCTAGCTGATGCTGTGGAAAATTATCATGGGATCATAGTGATTCAGAACTGAAAGGATCTTAGGGGTCATCTAATCCACTACCGTTATTTTGAAGATGAGGAAACTGAGATTCAGAAATGTAAGGTGACACTCCATGACGGTGCTTCCGCAACAAGCACCATCAAATCCAGAACCCCAGTTCTTCCTTCCCATCCCAACAGACAGGAGCTAAGGGAAGCTCTAGTAGGTTTGGGATATTTACTGAATGGAGAAAGTGTTTGTCTTTATTTCCATATCCCCAGAAATTCTGTTATTTGTGAGTAACAGAAAGAAACCAAACTTGAAGAAACTTGGCAGGTTAGGATTCCATTAGTTCATCTAACATAGCCCCAGGCTGCAGAGAAATTCTGGACATGAGAGACTTGAAGATCTGGCCTTGTTCTTGATCTCTTGACTCTTTCTTCTGTGGATTGACTTCATTTGCTTAGACTGACCTTCTCTGCTGCTGTTCAGTCGCTCAGTCATGTCTGACTCTTTGCGACTCCATGGACTGCAGCACTCCAGGCTTCCCTGACCTTCTCTGTAAGCAGCCTTAACATCGGGAAAGGACCATACCCATTAGGACCGTGTCCTTCTGAACGTAACAGCAACTCACACACAGTAAGGTAAGTAAATAGAGGTTTTCTTTTTCTGACATAACAAGAATTATGAAGGTGAGCAGACTCAGGCTGGTGCAGATCCTTGAGCTGTTCTCAAAGAATCAAGGTCCTCCCAAGTACTACTCCACTGTTCTGAGCAGGCTGAAGACATCGCTCTGCGCAAGTTTCCAGTAGAAGGGAGAGGAGTGAGGGCAAAAGCCACTCGTCAGCTAAGTGTGACCCCTTTCATCAGGACAATAATTTTCCAGAAGCCCTATACAGCGGATTTCCATTTATATCACACTGGCCACATACGGTGGATAAGAACGTCTGTGGTTCCAGGACTGTATGAGGAGAGGAGGATTTTCAACTGGGAACATTCCCATCTTAAAAATAAAAAAGTACGACTTTGTTTATAAGGTAAAAGGGAGGAAATAAACATCAGTAGACAACTTGTTTGCCACAGAACATTCCTCTTAATTTTCAACTGGACAAATCCTGTAAAGGGCTGTGAATTAGTTCTCTTGGGTCCCACGCCTATCCCTGTGGCCAGAAGAGTGAGAGATCACAGCCCCAGATAGAACCACAGGCACATTAGGAGAAGATTCCAGCATATGGAAGAGCTACAGTTGCCAGATGAAAGGAAGGGGAACACAGCAAAGAAAACAATAGATATAGGAGAGTCCACATTGCAGAAAGTATTGGTGGCTCAGTTGGTAAAGAATCTGCCTGAAATGCGGGAGACTGTTTTGACCCCTGGGTCACGAAGACCCGCTGGAGAAGGGAATGCCTACCCACTCCAGACAGAGTGGACAGAGGAGCCTGGTGGGCTACAGTCCATGAGGTCATGAAGAGTCAAACATGACTGAGTGATTAACAAACACTTTAACATAACTATACTACATGTAACATATATATTATTTTGAATATTATTAATAATAATATTGAATAATAGAATACATATAATACAAAAATTTGCTCAATATTGAAAATGCTCATCATAGTCATGAATTTTGAAAAACACCAAGAATTTTTTCTAATGAAGTGCACCAACATACCCCAAAGCCATAGTGAAACCCAGAGCAAAAAATATATATAAAAATGTTTAACCAAAATATTAAATATATGAGATTGCATACCCATTTGTCAGGTGCATCATTTTATAGCCTACGGGTGAGTAATAGGTCAATGCTAGGTATCTGCTGCGCTCATCCAGTAATATTATCTTCAATCATGTTAATTAAATTAATATGACCTGCACTAATGAAAACCACAAAAACCTATTTTGGTTTCTCCCAGCACATACATTTTGATAATTTAGTCCTGTCAGGCTTGTGTGCCTCTCAGCACCAGACTCAATGCTCATAATATCAGGGTAATTTTAAGCATTTTCTACACAAAACCAACAAAGAAAATGACTCGTGAACTAAATTTCATTTCGGTTGAGCAGCAAACCAGATCGAGAATTAGAGATTCATGATGACTTTAGTGATGCTTCTGGTCTTATCCATCTATCTCTCTTTCTTAACATATATTCTTATTTGACATGTTTTCTAAATGATTAGCCACCTGAGAAAATATTTAAATGACCAAATCATAAGGTAAGAGATTTATGGCTTAAATTACATTAAACAAATTCAATATGTTATGCATATGGAAATCAGCAGCTTTCAGATTATATTTTTGCCATTAAAATGTGCCTTAAAAATATTTAGTTTCCGTTTTCCAACAGTCTGATTTTCTTTTTGCTTGCTCATCTGATGGCAGATTCTCAGAGTAACCAAGCGAAAACAAATGACTTAGTCCTTGGTTCAGAGAAATAATGGGTTACTAGCATAATTAATTTTATGTTTAATTACTGTAGAATGAAACAATTCAACAATATCCAATCAATCCTTAGAATGACAGAACAGAAGGTCAGCAGTTGCTAAGTCAATTGTTTTGAAAGAGAAATTTATGTCAGGTTCTCTTTTATGTGCTATGGAAAGAAATTGGATAAAAGTGGTCAAGCAAACATTAATTAATTGTATAAATGTAATCTGGTTGTCATGCTAAATCATACAGGCAGGGGATACAGTTCTCAGAATGGTGGGTATGCATCATTTGCAAATTTCAGTGACATGTCCAACCCCACCCCATTGCCCAGTCACACACAGTCAAAAGCTTTGGAGTCAAATATTAACATCTCTAGCATTATTTTCCTAGTCTGTACTGACAGTTCGTAGGAAGGAGTTGATGGTTCTAGTCCATTTCCTTCCACACCACCCCCCAACATTGGGAGCTGAGACTAAATTAAACTCTCCACTCCTTCCGCCTGCCCACCCCCCACCACCCGGTGCAACTCCTCTTACTCTCCTATTAACAGCAAGAAACTATTTCACAAGAGTTTTGTTTTTTCTTTTTTTCTGATCCTAGCACTGATCACATTTGGGAGCTCATGTAGACAATAAGGGGAATTCCTGGGTGGTGCTAGTGGTAAAGAACCAGCCTGCCAATGCAGCAGACATAAGAGATGCCAGTTTTATCCCTGGGTCAGGAAGATCCCCTGGAGGAGGGGATGGCAATCCACTCCAGTATTCTTGCCTGGAGAATCTCATGGAACAGAGGAGGCTGGTGGGCTACAGTCCATAGGGTCACAAAGAGTTGGACGCAACTGCAGCGACTTGCCATGCACACATTGTAGACAATAAGACAAGTGGATATAGAAGGTGGTCCACACATCACTTTTTAACATTAAAAAAAATTCATTTTCCAAGATTTCCTCCTAACTTATCACTTTCCCCAGCATTTAAAGGCATTTAGATTCTCTGCCTACGTGACTCAGAAAACCCCAACGTTCCCTTTGCCATATCTAAGGTATCCGTATCAGCATGACTGTATCCTTATCTCAGGACCACCCCTTCTGCCTCTATTATAATGCTTTTGGGAGATGACCCCAACATCCTATTTTATTTTTTTCTCAGTGGTTTCCTTCTGAAACTGAGCATGAAGTAGCCTTTTCTCTGCAAGCTATGGTTTTTCCAGTAGTCATGTATGAATGTGAGAGTTGGACTATAAAGAAAGTTGAGCACCGAAGAATTGATGCTTTTGAACTGTGGTGTTGGATAAGAGACTTGAGAGTCCCTTGGACTGCAAGGAGATCCAACCAGTCAATCCTAAAGGAAATCGGTCCTGAATATTCATTGGAAGGACTGATGCTGAAGCTGAAACTCCAATACTTTGGCCACCTGATGCGAAGAACCAACTCATTTGAAAAGGCCCTGATGCTGGGAAAGATTGAAGGCAGGAGGAGAAGGGGACGACAGAGGATGAGATGGTTGCATGACATCACCAATGCAATGCACACGAGTGTGAGCAGGATCCGGAAGTTAGTGATGGACAGGGAAGCCTGGTGTGCTAAAGTCCTATGGGTCGCAAAGAGTCAGACATGACTGAGCGACTGACCTTACCAGAAAGATGAAGAAGAATTTGTGGCCGTTTAATTAATGGGGCAGGGCAAAATGAAGAAACAGGCTCCTTCATGGAGATTAAAACCAGAGAGTTACAAAGATTTCCCTTGTGTCCATCCTAATGAGCTGGATGAACCTAGGGTCTATTATATGGAGTGAAGTAAGTCAGAAAGAGAAAGACAAATATTGTATATGAATGCACGTGTATGGGATCTAGAGGGATGGTACTGATGAACCTACTTGCGGGGCAGCAATGGCGACAACAGACATAGAGCACAGACTTGTGGCACAGTGGAGGAAGGAGAGGGTGGGACAGACTGAGAGAACAGTATGGAAACATACATAATCATATGTAAAATAGATAGCAAGGTAGAATTTGCTGTGCAACACAAGGAGTTCAACCCAGTGCTCTGTGACAACCTAGAGGGGTGGGATGGAGAGGGGAGTGGGAGGGGGTTCAGGAGGGAGGGCACATGTGTAGACCTGTGGCTGATTCATGCTGATGTATGGCAGACACTAACACAATATTGTAAAGCCATTATCCTCCAATAAAATAAAATTAAAAAATTCCCCTTGGGGAAGTTGAATTGAAGGGGCATGAGGGAGGCAACAGGACGAAGTGAAGCAGTTAATGTTCTGATGTTTGAGCCCAAGACTGCCTGCAGGTGCATTCAGTTTGTGAAAATTCACTAGCTGGCCTTATAATTTATGTATTTTTTTATGTTTGTAGGTAGATTTTGAGAAAAAGTACTCAAAAATAAAAAGTAAAGCCTCTGTCATACAGGCCTTGGTGGTGTCCAGGAGTCTGGGAAAAAATGTTTATCTAAGAGGATCTTGGATTCATTATAGAAAACTATCTGGATGCCTCCAGTTTTTCAAGAATCAGTTAAGGTTCTCTGCACACTCTGAGGTGACATTCCAGAATTGCAGCCCCACTCCATCAGGCTGGCTTGGGCCATGAATTTGCCCACTGGTTCATGATAGTAGCAATGTAGTCTTTTGAAGCTATATCTTCAACACAGGAGTTTTACTTGAGAGGCCAGAATAACCCTAAATTACATGAAAGCTGTGCACTGTTACCAGGACCTGTGCATGTACCCCTGGAAGGCTCTATGGACCAGAACAGGTGGGAAGCCCTCATGACAACACACATCTTCCATCTTCTATAACACCACTGTTATCCAGGGTCCAAAATCTCCCACAATGCTGAAACAGTTGTTTTCCCTGGTCTACCACATGTTATCCAATAGAAGAATTCAGCTAGTTTTCACCTTCTTAAATACAAAGAAACACCGTGACTACAAGTTTAGTGTCTTCAAAATAATCTGTGAATTTGTCCTTCCACTATTAACATTGTTTTCAGTAGCAAAAAGTTTGTCTATAGAAACCTGCTTCTCAGAGTGAGTGGATACCAGGCTGACATCCACATTGCCTGGGCTTTGAGAGCCTTATTTATGGTAATAGAAATGGTAGATGCTCTGAATGAAAAGTTGATACCCTCTAAATAAATTCAACCAAAACCAGAAATAGAAATGCAGGCGCTGACTAGGTTAAAACCAGTCAATTATATTCCTCAAAAAGGCACTTGATAAGTCAGCCACTAATATTTCTGAGTAAATCTAATTTACTGTTTGTTGATTTATCCAAAGATAAACCATACTTTCCCTGGAGGAGGTCATGGCAACCCATTCCAGTATTCTTGCCTGGAGAATCCCATGGACAGAAGAGTCTGATGGGCTAAGGTCCACAGGGTCACAAAAAGTCAGACACGTCTGAAGCGACTTAGCATAGCACAGCACACACAAACCATCCTTTGTATGATAAGGTCTTTGGGACCACGTGTCTAATTTCTCAACCATAAAAATACTCAGTACTACAATGCTCATAAAAACTACGTCCCTTTGCTATGAATTCTCATAGATGGTATATATAGTATGGCATATTATATTGTTCAGCATTATATTTCATGGAAAGTAAGAAACCATCAACTATAAGAAGCACAATTACTTTATATAATATCACTAAGAAAGGAAAGTACTAGTTTAAAATTTTTGTGATCTCTCTTTCAAGATACAGCTTTATTTCAGATATTAAAAGGTGAAAATATGTCTTACATGTGATGAAATATGTCTTTTTCTACTATATTTTCTCCACTTTTTTCTACTATGGAGGAAAAATATTCTAGTTAATTTTAAAATTCAATAATAATCACCAGTGGACAAGGATTTGGTGGGGGGGGCTGTTTTTTTAAATATATTAAATTGAACATAAGCCTTTTTATGATTTAATATGAAAAAGGATAATATTGTTTTGCTACTTTGAAAACAAAGTTACTGTCTTCTACCAAGTGAACATAAAAGGTCACAATTCGCCTCTTCTATTTTCTGCAAACATTTTTGCACTGCAGATGAAAATATAAAATAGAGTACATAGGATCCACACAAACTGTAACTTACAAAACACAGCTTCTCAGTATTTAAGTACAACTCTAAAGCAGTTCTACAGCCACTTTACAAAACCTTCAGTCAGTCAGTCAGTTCAGTCGCTCAGTCGTGTCCGACTCTTTGCGACCCCATGAATCACAGCACGCCAGGCCTCCCTGTCCATCACCAACTCCCGGAGTTCACTCAAACTCAAGTCCATCGAGTCGGTGATGCCATCCAGCCATCTCATCCTCTGTCGTCCCCTTCTCCTCCTGCCCCCAATCCCTCCCAGCATCAGAGTCTTTTCCAATGAGTCAACTCTTCGCATGAGGTGGCCAAAGTACTGGAGTTTCAGCTTTAGCAACAAAACCTTAGATACATGTTATTATACATGAGAAGAACATTTGTGACACTGAATTCAATCACATTCCTTTAAACTTGATCTTTGAATATCCATGGCAATAATAAAATCATCATTTGCCCCAGTGAATGTTCTTTAAATTAATTTTCCTTTCCATTTTTAATTTAACACATTTTGCTTTCAAGAAAATAAGTAGAAGTCTAAGTTAGAAGAAAACTCAATTACCTGAAACTTGTAATTCATTCTAAATATATCTCTGAAAAGCTCTGCTTTAAGCAGAAAAGTTCATGATTCTTTTCCCTTTTTGTGTAGGGCTGGAATGAATCCTCTAGATTGGGATTTTAATCCGACAACAATTTTGAAACCTTAGAATAAAACATATATCTCTCTGAGACTGAAATTTTTTAAATCAGTAATACTATTTCCCCATGTCCACCAATTTAAATATAGTAAAGGGAAATAGATTGAAATACGTTAGGGAAAAAAAAATGACCACTAAGATGGATTACATACTTTGTAAGTAGAATCTATTAGAAACACTTTGGTATAAAGCATTCCTAACAGTTTATCGATAGTCCTTTCAGATCATTATGGATCAAAGCTGTTTTCATTTTTACTGGTAAAATTCTGTATAATTTTATATATAAAATTAAAACTATATATATTTGATAATTTTACTGGTGAAATTCTGAATAAATACTTAACAACAAAATGCAAAGTGTAAATTTTGATTCAATTCTTCATTTTAAAAAGATAGCTTTAAAATACATTTTGGGGACAATTGGGGGAACTGGAATATAAACTATATATTAGATTATATTATTGCATTGTCCATTTTCTTAGTCATGTGTTAATGGCGCTTTAGTTATATGGGAGGATGCTCTGATCATCACAGGATACAAGCTGAAGCATTTTAGGAGTGAAGAGTCATAGCATCTGAATTTACTCTAAAATGATACAAATGCACACACACACAGAGTGCACAAAGGTGACAAAATATTAACAATTAGTTGAATCTAGGTGAAAGGTATACAGATATTCATGGGGCTATGTTTTCCCCTTTTCTATAGGCTTGAAAGTTTTTTTCAAAATAAAAAGTTGGAGGGAATATTGCATAAATTCATAGAAAGGCTGTTCATCTGAACAACATTGAATACATGCATTTTTTTTTTTTTTTGCTCTTTCCCTCCATTTCAATAGTTGATGTTAGTATGTGCTTCTCTGATACTTCTGGAAGAACGGCAGGTCAGCAGGCCTTGTTTTTAAGTTTGTTAACTGACAGCCTACTTAAAAGAAAATGTTACCTAGGCCTGTTTTAGAGCCATGATTGTCAGCTCGCATGGTCAATATGTCATGTAGGGTACATTTCATTAAGGAGTGAATTACTTCGCTTGTAATGTGAGCTAAATGAACATCAATGTCAGGTTGTATAAATCATAGATAAAAATGTATCACTAAGTGCAATCAGATAAGCAGCAGCACCCTTTGCCCTCCAAAAACAATCCCAAATCAGGGCTTATTTTATATAAGTGGCAGATAGAAAGTCTCTTTTGTACCATGAAGAAACAATTTTGCCATTGAAAGGACTGCTGGGTTAGGTGTAATATTTATGTGTTTTCTTGTCAATTTTTTGTAGCTGGCAAGATTGAAAATTAAAATTTGTCCAAGGGTACATTAGCTAAGAGAGTAAACTATCCAGGTTAACAGCCGATGTAATGATTAGAAAAACAACCAAAAACCCTCTGCAAAGGGTCAATACTAGGAAGCATGTCATTTTGGCAAGATCCCTCCCACATCCTGTGCATTATCAAAAGGCAAACTGTCAAAGATGCTTTCCGAAGATAAGGCCCACAAAACATGAAACACAGCTAATTGTAACGCACTTATCCTCGGTCAAGCCAATGAAATGCATCTCTGTCTCGGTTGTTCTAAACAAGGCAAATGGATTCGGAACTGCATTTACCTAATCAGGTACTCAGTGACCGTGTTGATGGTTTTGAACATGGAAGAGGTTTGGTAAAGTGGACAGAGGGTTAACTCCAGCATCAGATAAGAGGTGACTTTCCTTACCTGCCAATTTCTGTCTGTGTAAGTTAGCAGGTCAGTTGCTGTTTCTCAAGGTCAGTTTCTTCATCTCTGAAATAGGTATAACAATGCCCACCTCTCTGGATTTTACCATGGTTAGAAATAAGATATGAAAAACACCTTGGAGGGGCCTGACACCTGTTGAGTACACAAAAAGGGGGAATTGTCAATTGTATAATAGCAGTCCATTTTATTTTTAAATATCTAAATGGTTTTTGATTGAGCGGATTACACTGGTTTAGAGCAAACCATTCAATACATATAGTAGTGAGTTTGAAATATTTATTAAGGCATATTACGTACTACGCCAAGTGAGGTAGAAATCTGGCTAATTACTGTGGCATTTCATCACAGCTCAAGGAAGATCTGAATTTTCTGACTAGAAGGAATGTCAGGAACAGTCAAATACCTACATCATTTTCTGTCCTGTACCTCTCTCTAAGTGAGAGCTCCAAATTTTGGTTGAAGAGGATCAGCTGCTTTGCAAAGTCACTGTTGAGTGACTTCCAGCGAAGGGGATCAATTTAGCCCTGAAGTTCCATGAAGTGTTCCCAAACAGAACATTTCTAGAGGGACTTACTTAGAAATTTACTAGGCAAGAATTTTTGTTCATCTCCTACTCATGGAATCCCGTCCTACATCCATAGCATTTCACTATGAAATTACTTTTTCCCGAGGAAAATATAAGCAAAAGTAAAACAAGTTGAATCTTCTAGAACACCAGGACTAAAACTGCTTTGTTTTGTGGTCTATCTGTAGACATGTGGAAATATTTTTTTAATTGTTATGCAATTTTTAAAGGTTAAACACCATTTATAGGTATCAGGAAATACTGGGCTATATTCTGCACATTATACAATACATCCTTATGGCTTATCTTATACCCAATGGTTTGTAACTTCCACCCACACCCCTATACTGCCCCCCACACACATTGATAACCACTAGATTGTTCTCTGTATCTGTGAGTCTGCTTCTTTTCTGTTATATTCCCTAGTTCCTTGTACTTTTTAAGATTCTACATGTAAGTGATATCATATAGTATTTGTCTTTCTCTGTCTGACTTACTTCACTGAGCATAATACCCTCCAAGTCCATCCATGTTACTGCAAATGGCAAGTTTTCATTTTCTTTTATGGCTGAGCAGTATTCCATTTTACATATACATATATATCACATCTTCTTTATCCATCTATCTGTTGATAGATACATAAGTTGCTTCCATATCTTAGCAATTGTAAATAATGCTTCTAGAAACATTGAGGTGCATGTATCTTTTTGAATTAATGTTTTGGGGTTTTGTGTTTTTTTTTTTGGATATATACCCAGGAATGGAACCGCTGGATTCTACAGTAATTCTATTTTGGGTTTTTTGGGGGAAACCTTAATACCATCTTCCATAATGATGGCACAAATTTACATTCCCACCAACAGTGTACAAGGTGGAAATAATATTTTTGAAATGTGATTTTGCTCTCTTGGCAGAAGGATAAAATTGGGTAGAAAGACAACGTCCGGGGCTGGACATATGGCAAGTGCTCAGTCTGTTAACAGAGAAGGAAACTGTGCCATACTACTTTCCTTCCACGTTAAAGCCAAAAGAGGAAAAAAAAATAGTAATTATCATCCAACAAATGAAAAGCTATCTAAAGAGTGTCATTTAGAAAAGCACCCTGGCCATGCAAGTTTACATTTTCAATGTTAATGTAAACAATCCTTAAGCTGGCTGAAAGGTCAGGACAGCAGCTAATAAAATCAGCAGCTGAATTTAAAATAAAGAAATGTCCTTCCCCTGCAGAGGGAATTTTTAGCTTGTCCTCTCCTTTGGTCACAGCCTGCATGCGAATTTCTTTAGATTTTTCAAAAGTGAAAGTTGGAGTAAATAAGATGTGAATATTGGAAGCTGAGATCTGCTAGATGTGTTTTTTTAAACAGCTCTTTAGATGGGTGAATACGGCAGCTTGATTAAGAGATGCATACCTTGATCATCTGTCATCTGCATGTCTTTAAGCCCTGAGGGGTAGTTTGTGCCAGAACCGGAAAGAAGTATGCCCCAAGAGACTGAGGACAGCACTACCTGGTAATCAAAAAAGAGAAATGAACACGGCATTGAAGAGACTTAAAGAGGCGGGCACAAAACTCATTTGTTTATCCCCTAATATAAATTTCCTCCCAGATCTCGTTCATTTCTGCTATCCTTCTCCTCAGCTGGAAAAGAAATTGCATCATTTCTCTTCCTCTGCCTTTACATCTCCATTTTCATAGGGTGCCCCTTTGCATCCTCACGCATGCTGGATGTCAACATCACCCACAGCTCTGGACCAGCTCAGAGAGTGGGGAGGGGATCCCTAGTTCAGAATGGCTTTTGTAGATTCTCAGGGAACAAACCTTAGGAATCCAGAAACCCAGGAAAGGAGAATGCAGATGGGACTGGACAGAGTTTAAGAGGTTTGTTGCTCTCAGCTACAGAAGGCCCTGACCCAAATCCAGCTCCTGCCACCCCATCCCAGACTGAGACAAGTCTAAAATAGCTCAGCAAACCACACTCATTCATTCTCTAGTATGGCTGTTCACAATGGGTTTAAGCACATTGTACTTTGCTGCATTTCCTCTTTGGAAATTGGCTAAAATACTTTTGTTTTGCATTGTGTATTTTACATTTTGTTGAGTAAATTTTTCTCCATCTCAACACATCATGTTACTTATCCCAGTATAACATAGTAGTCTTAATAACACTTAATCAATGAGTAAATTATAGAATTATTTGGGGAAAAAAAGAGTTACAGCAGCATTTATTTAAAATCCTGTGTTCCACATCATTAATTGCTGCTAAGTCGTTTCAGTCGTGTCCGACTCTGTGTGACCCCACAGACGGCAGCCCATCAGGCTTCCCCGTCCCCGGGATTCTCCAGGCAAGAACACTGGAGTAGGTTGCCATTTCCTTCTCCAATGCATGAAAGTGAAAAGTGAAAGTGAAGTCACTCAGTTGTGTCTGACTCCTAGCGACCCCATGGACTGCAACCCACCAGACTCCTCTGTCCATGGGATTTTCCAGGCAAGAGTACTGGAGTGGGGTGCCAATTAGGTTGACATAATACCACGTATTTATTTGAGAAAGTAAACCTGCCTTCTAAGAACAATTCATTGACATAAATTTTGAAATCTAAGAGCACCCCTCCCCCAAACTTCATTTCTTAACCAAAATCTATAATTAGGCAACTGGTGAAAATGAATGAATATCAGAAATTTAATAAATATAGAGAATAAAAACCAATTATCATCTTACTGCAATGAACAATTTTTATTTATTTATCATAAAATATTTTAATATATAAAAACATATAAATAACAATATAGAATGCCTTTGGGGTCACCATCCAGCAATTAAATACTGGGACTTCCCTTGTGCTCCAGTTGTTAAGACTCTGCCTTCTTAATGCAGGGTCCAGGTCCCATCCCTGGTGGGGAAATTAAGATCCCATATACCACACAGTGTCGGGGAAACGCGCTGCCCCAAAATTAACTACTATAAGCATAACTGTAGTTCCTTGTGGTCCCCTCCCAGATGTATTCCTCTCCAAATCCCCACCAGAGGGAACACTGATTCTGAATTTGGAGGTTATCATCCAAAAGCATATTTTTAAACTGCTATAATATGTAAATTTCTCTAGATGACATACAGGATCATTTTGCATATTTAAAATTTTTGCATAAATAGTGCCATATTGTACATATATAATTTTCAGGTTTTTTAACTCCATAATTTTTTTGGATACAAAATGACTACACTTTGCTAAGTGTTGTTCTAGCTTATTCATTTTTGATTTTCACATATTATTCTACCATAGGAATATACCACAGTACAGTCACCCATTGAAAGCCTGATTTTCAAGAGAAGAAATAATCAACGTCATGGGGAAGGAAAGAACAGTCAGATAAAACCAGTCCTCTAACTACACACTTCATAGCTCCAACCATGGCTTGGTTGCCCTGATATTTCCCTTCTTGCTGCTCAGGAATCCTATGTAAATAGCTGAGGCAAATGTTAAAGAAACTAATGAACGGAGTTTAAGACAGGTGGTGACAGCCAAATACCTCTGGCTATTCCCAGGCCTCTCCCTGGTGCTAATGGCCTGCTTCACTGCACCAGAGATGCAGAGTACAGTACCTGCAGGAGATCATGTGTCAGCTAACTGGACCCTGTGCCACATCACCCTTCAAAATGCAGTATTTCTCTAGAAAAATAATTTACCATTTTTTTTAAACCTGTGCACTTGGAGTTATGCATCCTCCAAACACCCATAGAGTATGCCTTTTTCACACTGTAACACCTCCTCAGATAAGCCAGGCTTGCTCTATTCAGTAACTGATCAAAAGGAAGATGAAATGCTTTTCAAAGACAAGCCCTAAGATGAACAGTTTCTCCACCCTTCTAAACCTCAGCTACCCCATTCTGCCCATCCTGACATTCAAAGGAGCAAGTGGGATGAGAAAAAAGAGCCATGAGCTAAATAAAGGGGGAGCCCAGGCGGAATTCCTTCAAACTAGTTAAGTATAAAACCGAACTCCTTAGTGCCAGATACTGCAGCTAAGGACGTGGGATTGCAGCTCCATCCTGCAGCATTTGGAGGTGCCTGGACAAAGGAAGTGGCTGGCAGATTACACATCTAAGAAAATGGATTGGCGGTGATGAGAAAGGCCTGGTGAGTCCAGACTCCAGGAGTGTAAGCCTGAAATAGCCAGGTGCCTGGAGGGCAAGACCAAGATACTGACAAGGGTAGGGCCTCCTGTTGATGCTCAGAAAAGGAAGAAGCCCACCAACACTAGTTACACATGAGAAGCATGATGGGTGATCCAGCAGTGAGGTCACCAGGCAGATCCTTTAGTTCTACACTTCCCTTTCAGCAGAAAGATTCTGATCCATATTTCGGGGAGGGGTAAGGAGGCTCTCATTTATGAGAAGTCCCTATTTAAAAACCAAGTAAATCTACACAATGGAATTATTGTTGGTGTTCAGTCATTAAGCTGTATCTGACTCTTTGTGACCCCATGAACTGTAGCCCACCAGGCTCATCTTTCCAAGGGGTTTTCCAGACAATACTAGAAAATACTAGGAAATGGGTTTGCCATTTCCTTCTTCATACAATGGAATACTCCTCAGCAATTAAAAGGTACAAAATACTGTTACAGAAAGCATAATGGACAAACTTCAAAATCATGCAAAGAAGAGACAAACCAATATATACAGTATGTTCCCATTGGTGGCTTAGCTCATAAAGAATCTGCCTGCAATGTGGGAGACCTGGGTTCAATCCTTGGGTTGGGAAGATCTCTTGGAGAAGGGAATGGCTACCCACTCCAGTATTCTGGCCTGGAGAATTCCATGGACTGTATAGTCCATGGGGTCACAAAGAATCGGACACGACTGAGTGACTTTCACTTTTCCATTTACGTGAAGACTGAGAACAGGCAAAACTCTCTTTGATTATGCATGTGTGTGCTAAATCACTTTAGTCATGCATGATTCTTTGTGACACCACGGACCATAGCTTGCCAGGCTCCTCTGTCCATAGGGATTCTCCAGGCAAGAATACTGGAAGGGGTTTCCATGCCCTCCTCCAGACCCAGGGATTGAACCATATATCTTACATCTCCTGCATTGACAGGAGAGTTCTTTACCACTAGAGCCACCTGGGAAGCCCCTCTTTGATTATACATGTCAAAAATTGATTTATGTGTCAGGGGAGGGGCAAGCAGTTGACTGGAAGGAGGAATAATGTAATGATGAGCTCAGTCACTTGTCATGTCTAACTCTGTGCAACCCTATGGACTGTAGCCTGCGAGGCTCCTCTGTCCATGGGATTCTCCAGGCAAGAATACTAGAGTGGGTTGCCATGCCCTCCTCCGGGGGATCTTCCCAACCCAGGGATCGAATAAGTGGCATCTCCTGAGTCTTCTGCCTAGCAGGTGAATTCTTTACCGCTGAGCCACCTGGGAAGCCTGATGGAATGATAGGAATGTTCTACATCTTGTTTTGTGTGATCATTACACAGGTCACTGTGACTGTTAATATTCATCAAGCCAATCTGGGAGTTTTTTTTATTGTGGGTACATTATAATTCAATTTTTAAAATTGTATGTGAAAGATAAATAGATAAATGAAATCAAGTCAAAGATATATTTGGCAAAAAAAAAAACTTTTCATGGAAAGTATGAACTCCAAGACAGTTACATGGGATTTCTTTAGGTAAGTCCAACCCTGTCCTGTTGGAAGTACGCATGTCTAGACAGCTTTCTGGAGCACATCATTTAAAGGTCACTCTGCCTTCGAAGTTCCCCTTCCCTTTCTTTCATTATTTCTCCCTCTACTGTGCTTTCCATCCTCTGAAATATACATATATGTGTATTTAATTATATTTTTTATTTATTAATTGTGTGTCTTTCTCCATCTAGAATGGAAACTCCACAGGGCAGGTATGTTTATCCATTTTACTCACTGCCATATCCCCATGCCACATGCATAGCACATGGCATGCCCTCAATTAATTGTTTTTGAATAAATGAATAAGTTCAAGGAAAGAAAAAATGATAACTTCTTATTTGACTTAAGAGATCGTCCAGTCCAAATCTGTCATTTACTGATGAGAACGTTGACACCCTGAAAGGATGAATCGCTTTCACCAACACCGAATCGTCAGAATGTGGCCATATCGTGGGTGAAAATAGATCACTCCCCAAATCTTGCTTCTCTCGCTCGAGTAAGATTGCAGACAACTCCTTGTTTGACAAAAATTATTAGTTCTTCCAGCATCTTAACTTCCTTTCCATGTATACTTGTGATCATTCTAATCTAATGGATCATCAAGAAAGAGACAAGAGAAACAAACTACTCATATTTGCCTTGAAGGTCTTATTTCCAAAATAAGTAACCTAAAATTGTTGCTAATGTTCCTAGTAAATCCAGTGGAATGACATCACTTGACTCTTTCTACATAAAGATAATTCAAGGCTCTGAATATTTGCTTTGTACAGAAAGCACTGTGCTAGATTCTAAAGGGACTAATGGAGAACTCGAAGGAAAGCAAGGTACAGGGAGCATTGCTCTTTGTGCCATGTCACTTAGTTATTTAGGTCAAGCTAAAGGCCAGAGCCCAGGTTTTCAGTGATGTTTTGCTATATTACCAAATATGGTGAAACCTTGAGCTCAGGAAAGGAGATCTTTGTATAATTCCAGGAATCAAGCAGTACTTGTCTTCCCTGTATTCATAAAATTACATCCCTTTTCCTGCAAGAGGCTGCCCTTGTTCGTTTTCAAGTGCAAGTTACAGGGAGTGAACAGTTTACTTACAGTGATAGCAAACGATCAGACAGGCTCCAAGATCAAGGCCAGCAAAGACTGACAAAGAAGAAAAGGAAGAAAAACAAGGGGTCACACTCAGGAAATCTTAGCACAGGTGAGAGGAAGTTGTTATTCTCTGTCGGCACGCTTTTACAAGACTCCGGACCCAACTTCTAGTGGGCTTTACAAGGATACTTCAATAGCCTTTCTTCATGTCACTCATCCAACAAATATTTAGAGTGCCCATTCATGGAAGAAGCACTTTTCAAGGTGCCACATGCGCACCTTGTAAACTTCTTATTTGGCTTTAGAGATCGTCCAGTCCAAATCTGTCATTTACAGATGAGAACATTGACACCCTGAAAGGATGACATGTGCTGGGATGAACACACGTAGGGCCACATTCTGACTTCACCTCACATCCACTACTCCACACTCCATCTCCTCCCCTTCAAACAAATCACAGAAGTGGTCTCAGCAGAGTTAGTTTCAGCCACTTGCCAGCAAGGAAAGAACTTGGGAGCCTCACTATTGTCAGAATAATTTTAAAAGTCTGTTAACATTCTTCTAAACACACACACACAAATATTTGTGTATTTAAAAGCTATTTCTTGTTAGTTCACACGATCCTTTAACTGTGGAATTTCAAGTAGATAACAAAATGAAGTCAGACTGAAGATTCGGATAGTTAGTGGTAGGGGAACTGACAAACCAAAGGGTGTCTAGGGGTTGGTCGCAGGGATCAGCATCTCAAGTGTGCTTTTCACTGCCTCTCATTACTTCTTTAATCTTCATCTGAATCTAGCACTGTAAAAACAACAACAAATCTGCAAAGATTTTTTTCATGAGAGATGAGGGTAAAAATGAAGGCAGGGAAGTTCTGCCCAGTGTGAGATAAAGAGGACAACAATAAATGTTTGTGTGTGCATCATTTATATAGTGGTGCTTTTTAGATTAGATATTAACCAAATATAATTTTTTTTTAACTTCAGTTTTCTAGGAACTCCTTGGGGACTGAAGAGTAAGCCAAGAATTTAACACCCCTTATTGAGGACTGAGGGCTTCCCAGCTGGCGTTAGTGAAGAACCTGCTTCCTAATGCAGGAGACTTAAGAGATACAGGTTCAACCCCTGGGTCAGGAAGATCCCCTGGAGGAGGCATGGCAACCCACTCCAGTATTCTTGCCTGGAGAATCCCACGGACAGAGGAGCCTTGTGGGCTACTGTCCACAGGGTCACAAAGTCGGACACAACTGAAACGACTTAGCACACATGCACACACTGTGGACTGAAGGTCTGTGTCCCTCCCAAAATTGTGTGTTGGTACCCTAATCCCCAGTGGGCAGGTATCTGAAGATGGGATCTTTGGGAAATTAGGGTTAGATGAGGTCATGAGAGTGGGGCTTTCATGATGGGATTAGTGGCCTTGCAAGAAGTGACACCAGAGAGCCCTACCCCTCTCTGTCTGTCTCACAAAGAAGAGCTCATGTGAGTACACTTCACATGGCAGCCTCCTCCAAGTCAAGAGAAGAAGCCTCAGAATGAAACTCACCTTGGTGACGCCTTGATCTGGGATTTCCCAGCCTCCAGAGCTGTGAGAAATAAATTTGTATTGTCTAAGCCACCCACTCTATGGTTGCTATGCAGCCTGGTCTAATACACCCTTACTCTATACTTGTAAATTAGAAATAATAATTTGATATAATTTTTGATTATATCATTTACTTTCCTCCTTTCTCTCTCTTTTCCTGTCTCATACACAGAATCTAAGAAAACAACTCCATAAATAAAATAGAAAAAACTACTGAAATAGAATAGATTTTTAAAGTGCACAGTTCATATACAGCTTGAATTGAAAGGTAAATTGATCAACTTAAACAAGAAGAAAAGAAAGGGTCTTCGCTGGTGGCTCCATCGGTAGAATCTGCCCGCAATGCAGGAGACCCAGTTTCAATCCCTGGATTGGGAAGATCCCCTAGAGAAGGAAATGGCAACCGACTCCAGTATTCTTGCCTGGAGAATTCCATGGACAGAGGAGCCTGAGGAGCTACAGTCCATGGGATCACAAAGAGTTGGACACAACTGAGTGACTAACACTTTAACTTTTCTTTCAAACAAAAAGACATTTTTTTCTGGTTGCTTCCAATTGTCTTTCATGAATCCTTGTAAAGCTCACCTGATAAGGATGTACCAGTCTATCTTTAATAGTTCCCCCTCCACTTTTTCCCCTGTGAGAATTTGCTAAAGCTACTCAAGCCCTCCCCAGTATTTTGGTTGGTTCACAGGGGTTTCTCTTACCTGTGGGGCTCCAGGCCTGATGCTGACTGGGTCACGGTGAAAACTTCAAGAAGAACTGAGCTGACCTGAGTGGCCCGAGGAGTAAGTTCAGATGTTGAGGAACTCATTTATCTTCCACGGTGCGCTCCCTCACAACTCCACAACCAACTACAAACTACTTAACCCATCAAAACTCACAGGAAAATTCTGGACAGCAATTATCCTTCAATAAAAAAAATTAATTTTTAAAAAAACCTCATAGCTATCAAGCTCAGAGCTCTCCTCTTGGGACTGTAAGCACCTCCACAGTGGGAGTCACAGAGCTTTTCTAGCTAATGTCCTCATGATTGGTTTAAACTGCTAAAACCCTGACTATATTTAGATTCAGATTTCTCACTTAAATCACTAGTCATTCTGTATATAGGGTTGAGGAATTGGAAATGAAGATAAAAAATAAATGAAGGGTCACATTATCATCGTGTTCACTTTTCAGGAGATTCAGATTTCTCAGATAAGGCAGTAATACTGCAATATACCTTATTTCCACAGCATCAAAGCATGTGTGTGTGTTCAGTCACTTCAGTCATGTCCAACTCTTTGCGACCCCATGCACTGTAGTCTGCCAGGCTCCTCTATCCATGGGATTCTCTGGGCAAGAATACTGGAGTGGGTTGCCATTCCCTCCTCCAGGGGATCTTCGTGATGCAGGGATCAAACCTGAGTCTCCTACATCAGCAGGTGGATTCTTTACCCACTGAGCCACCTGGGAAGCCCCAAAGGATGAGAGAGGGGATGCTAAATTTTATAATCAAGACTTTTTTTAACTTGAACAGGAATTCAGGAGTTTAAAGGAGTCCTAGAGATGCTAAAATGAATGACATGCTACATTAAGATAGTTAGGAATTCCTACAATTTTACTGCCATTGAAATATGCTGACCCAGGTGAAAAAGGGTTGAATAATATGTTGTTTTCTTCCCTAGCCATGTATTTGGAGTCTTATATCACTGTGATTATTTATCTTCCTCGATTTATTTTTTTGTCACAAACATTTACTGCTAGCTGAGTTGTGTGTTCAAGAATGCTGATTGCACAGTGTTTAATAATATAAAAAACTAGAAAGAGTGTGCCTCTATGCTGCTGCTAAGTCACTTCAGTCGTGTCTGACTCTGTATGACCCCATAGACGGCAGCCCACCAGGCTCCCCCATCCCTGGGATTCTCCAGGCAAGATCAGATCAGATCAGATCAGTCGCTCAGTCGTGTCCGACTCTTTGCAACCCCATGAATCACAGCACGCCAGGCCTCCCTGTCCATCACCAACTCCCGGAGTTCACTGAGACTCAGGTACATCAAATCAATGATGCCATCCAGCCATCTCATCCTCTGTCATCCCCTTCTCCTCTTGTCCCCAATCCCTCCCAGCATCAGAGTCTTTTCCAATGAGTCAACTCTTCACATGAGGTGGCCAAAGTACTGGAGTTTCAGCTTTAGCATCATTCCTTCCAAAGAAATCTCAGGGCTGATCTCCTTCAGAATGGACTGGTTGGATCTCCTGGCAGTCCAAGGGACTCTCAAGAGTCTTCTCCAACACCACAGTTCAAAAGCATCAATTCTTTGGCGCTCAGCCTTCTTCACAGTCCAACTCTCACATCCATACATGACCACAGGAAAAACCATAGCCTTGACTAGACAAACCTTTGTTGGCAAAGTAATGTCTCTGCTTTTGAATATGCTATCTAGGTTGGTCATAACTTTCCTTGCAAGGAGTAAGCGTCTTTTAATTTCATGGCTGCAGTCAAGAACACTAGAGAATTAAACACTTATAGTCTATCCATAAAGTGGAATAGTACCCATCAGTTAAAAGAGAAGAGGTAGATTCAGTGTCTTGACATGGAGAAATATAACCTTGCTATATGCTTAAGGGTAGAAGGGAAGCTGACTATAGAAGGAGCATTTCTAGTGGGATACTTTTAAATTAAATCATGTGTGTATATGTGTGCATATATGTACACTTTGATAGGGACTAGAAAAACCCACCAACTTAGCTTATTAATAATAGTTATCTATTGGGTATTACTAAGTGACAATTTTCTATTATTTGAATTTTTAAAGTAAGCTAACCCATGAATCTCTGCATCATATAGTTGAAGGTCCTTGTCTTGAGAGCACAGAGAAGAATTATACACACCAGGACCCCTTGTAGTTGGGTGACTGTATGATTTATTCTGTCTAATAAATTGTAAGTAAAAATGGCTTGTGTTGCTTCCAGGCTGGAACATTTAGTTGCTAGTGCAAGATCCACCAGAGCACTGACCTTCAGCCATGAAAGCCAGCAATGCTTGAGACAGTGGCTGCTCCATCCCCCGATATCCTCACATGAGATGCTGCAGGTGGAGTGCGGCCTGCAGCCAGCCCATGACGGCCATGTCATAAGAGCAAAAATGAACTCTTGTTAATATAAACCTTTCAAAATTTGGAAGTTTATTAATGAAGAATGACCTGATCCTTCTTGTACTAGTACGAGCACATCTTCACTTTCTCCTCGAAATAAAGATGCCACTCTTCAGTGTGTGACTTTAAAAGACCAAGATGGTCTTGGTCTACTGAACAAACCTTGCAGCGGAGATAAGATCAACACCACTAAAAAAGCCAAACATTGAGAACATTACAATGCCTTTCTCTGACATATGTATTTCAAAAACAAAAATACTTGGAGGGCATTACGCTAAATGAAATAAGTCAGACAGATACATTCTATGACATGATGTAAATGTGGAACCTAAAAAATGCAGCAAATTAGCCAGTATGGCAAAACACAGATACAGACAACAAACTAGTGATTACAAATGGGGAGGAGGGGCAATATGGGGGGGAGTAGATGAAGAGGGGGCACAAACTATTAGGTGTAAGATAGGCTCAAGAATGTATATACAACACGGGGAATATAGCCAATATTTCATAGTAAGTATAAATGGAAAGTAATCTTTAAAATTTGTATAAACAATTTTTTTTTAATGAAAGAGATTTAGAGTTGAAACGGGCCTTAGAGATCATTTGATCCATGTTTATTGGCCTAAGCTCAAAAAGCTAGATTTGTGCAGAATCCTCCGGGTATTATTAATCGGAAGAGAAATCCACTGTGTTAGAGCAGGAAAATGTGCTAGGATAAATAGTAAGTATTTTAATGTATTTGGATAGAGGATCTATAAAGGAATAATTATAGATTCTGTTTAAGTTAGTGGAAACAAAACATATTAAATGGATGGCTCTTAGGGAAAAAAAACTAAGCCATAAAACATAACTTGGTATTTCAATAGAATATATATTTATAAACTAGCCTCTTCTTTGATTGTGTGTGTGAGTGTCTGTCTGTCTGTCCTTGCCTTCCTGTCTCTCCTGTCTTTTGATGTCTCAAGCACCGGCTTGGCCAGCATGCAGCTTCAGCCATACGCGAACTCAGCTTCTTCATCCAAAGCAAAGACTCCTGAATTCCTTCACATGAGCTCTGTCACAACCTCCACCACTTTTTCAAGAGTCCCTGCCCTTCCACGACTTGTTTTTGTTTTTAGTCGCACGGTGTGGGATCTAGTTCCCCGACCAGGGATCAAACCTGCACCCCCTACATTAAAAGCACAGTCTTAACCACTTTGAACCACCGGGGAAGTCCCCATGACTTCTTTTGAATGAGACACGTTTTTTCTTCCTAGGGTTCAATCGAGGAGCCAGAAAATGTATCCTAACCATCTGTGTGTTCTCACAGAACAATAGGGGCACATTCTTTCTCTGCTGATCAGGACTGAAATGCTAGAAACTTAAGAATTTCCTCACAACTGGAAAAATTGTACCTGGTGTGTTAAGTTTGGTGTGAATGAGTTAAGTTTGTCTCAGAAGCTTTCCCACTGCCCAGCACCTCTTCCTCTTCCCTGGAGTGATACCCCACCCAGGCAGTATGCCTGGCCAATGGATCCTTGCTCAAGTGTTCATTAATTGAGAGCAGCTTTGGGTAAGACCCTGTGGATGATTCACATTTTGAAACATGACTCCTAAAGATCAAAAAGTCATCAAGAACCACATAGAGCTTCCCTGGTTGCTCAATGGTAAGGAATCCACCTGCCAATGAAGGAGACATGGGTTCCATCCCTGGTCTTGGAAGATTCCACTGCGGGGCAGCTAAGCCTGAGGGCCGCAACTATTGAGCTTGTGCTCTAGAGCCCAGGAGCTGCAACTATGGAGCCCGAGTGCCCTAGAGCCTGTGCTCCACAACAAGAGACGCCACCAAATGAGAAGCCCAGGCACCACAGCTAGGGAGCAGCCCCCACTTGCCGCAACTAGAGAAAAGCCTGGGCAGCAATGAAGACCCAGCACAGCCAAATAAATGAATAAAATTATATTCATGTATTAAATGAATTTATTATTAAAATCATAAAATTGTATTAAAAAGAACCACATAAATTAAGCACTCAGATGGAAGGGCAGGCAGCAGAATAGTTATCTTTCAGGATATTCTTAACCTTCTTAGTGCATCTTCAAATGTTAAAATTTACGGTTAGCATTCACTGAGCACTTCTTGTATATCAAGCACTGTTTGACTGCTCTACAGGTAATAACTCGTTTAACCTTACCACTAACCTGGCAAGTAGCTACCATTATTACTCTCATTTTAATGATGAGAAAAGTCAGGCACAGAGAGGTTAGATTACTTCTCTTGGGTCACACAGGGTAACTAAAAGAGCTTGGGTCTAATTCTAGAAGTGTAACCACAGAACCATGTACATAATGGTTCTATTCTCTAGGTTCTATTCTCTCTGGAGCTACAACCTGGTCAGCATGGAGTCCTCATACATCTTTTCTTTCTTGTGAGCAGACTATCTACTCCTGTGCCGTGTACTAAGTCACTTCAGTCATGTCCGTCTCTTTGAGACCCTGAGGACTGCAGCCCGCCAGTCTCCTCTGTCCATGGGGTTCTCCAGGCAAGAATACTGGAGTGTGTTGCCATGCCCTCCTCCAGCAGGTCTTCCTGACCCAAGGATCAAACCTGTGGCTCCTGCGACTCTTGCTTTGTAGGCAGATTCTTTACCGATGAGCCACCAGGGAAGCCCAATGAGTTTTTAATTTGTCTCCATTTCAGATCTCTAATTACATATATCCACTAACCCAAAATTTTTAAAAATCAACTCTATTTTTTTTCCATGGTCGTTTTTTTCATGACATTTTTCGGACCCCCTCATCCCTTTACTCTTGAACCCAAACTCTGTGGGTTATCCACCTAAAGACAGGTTCCCATTTGTTCCCCATCTGGCTGAAATTCCTTTTAAAGATGGACGTTTAGGCTTCAAAGAAATCCTTGAACGTGTACCTTAGTGAACTTACCCATCTCTTCCTGCCAACCACGTCTTACTCCTTTAATCTTACTCAGGTCCCCCTTATCTCCACAAACCTCTACTGAAGAAAGAACTTAGCCTGAAGCTAACCCATAAAGGAAATGGATAGGCATCTGAGGGCCAGGATGCCCGTAAAGGACAGCTCATGTTGGTTTTCTTCACAGCCCTTCAAAACAGGCAGAGTGAAACCCCCATCCACCACCATTCTGCTGATGGATTGAGGAAGAAGGAGCCTGTCACAAACAGAATTAGCACTAAGTAATTTTCCCTTTCTTTATGTAAGCAATTGCCTTTTAATATACAACAACGCTCGAGGTGTTCAGGTTACGAGCTTATTTTAAGATCTTTTGTTTACTTTCTCATCTTCATAGGTCATTGACATCCCATTTAGCCCTGGTGACCCTGTTTATACAATTTTGATATAAATTAAAAAGTCTTCTTGGAGATAACATTAACATTCTTGATCTCAATCTACCACATAAGCAAATAATAGCCTTTGCTCAGCCCTGTGTATAATCGTTCAAAAGCTTCAATGCAGACTCCAATATTCAGACAGAGAGAATCTGATCAAACAGATCTGCTTTCTGAATTTTGATTCTAAGCAAGATGAAACCCCAGTTTCTGTAAGCTCCAGTGAAATATCTTATGAGACCTTTGACAGAATGGAGTCATAATTCTAATAAAACACTGGATAGAATACGTTACATTTTAATTAACAAGAAGAGGCAGATCACTAAGAGAAACACTAGGGATATATTTCTGTATCTTAACCTGAATTTAAAATGTATTTCCCTTTCACTTAAAACTGAGAAAGTATTGTTCCTCCTAAGCTTTTTGATTCTCTACCAGAAGTTGAGTGGGATAACATTTTTGGAATTGGCTTTTTTACTTTATTTTCTAAGTAGGGAAGCTCTCAGTTTTCATACCCAAAAGACATTTTGATAACTACTCCTTTATAAATGCACAGTAGTCTTGTGAATAACAGCAAGCATTTTAAAAACCATATTTCTGATAGCCCACTTTGCTCCTGTTAGATCACTGCTGATAAGCATACACTTCAACTAAACTCTCATTCTGTTTTTAATATAAAAAATGCTATATTCTTGAGTAAAGAAACTAATCTTGGAATATAGACAAATTGAAAGTCTTATATTATCTCTTTCTTATAAGTTTCACCTAAGGAAATAATTTGGCAAGTTTACAAGAAAGTGATGTATAGGGCTTTGATTTCAGTATAATCTACAAATATAAAAAAAAAGTGGAAACAAAGGCTTTTAGAAACATAGGATGCATAAAACCAGGGGCAGATTTTGCAGCCATTAAAAATGATGACGTGAATTTCCATTTATTGATGTGAATAGACATCCATGATGTGTTTATTATCCTATTATTTTTAAAAACAATTTACAACAAGTATATTTCAGTTCAGTTCAGTCGTTCAGTCGTGTCCGACTCTTTGCGACCTCATGGACTGCAGCACGGCAGGCCTCCCTGTCCATCGCCAACTTCCGGAATTTACTCGAGTATATTTAGAAACAAGTATATAAAGACTGTGTGAATATGCCTCTGTGTGTGTGTAAAGAACAGTGTTTACTAATGTGTGTTTTGAAGAAAGAAAATATCTATTGGAATAAAACATTCTTAGGTCAAATAAGTTGGGGAAACTATTTCATCTCTCTTTTATGAGCACCATAATACACTTCAACATATTAAAGGTGTTGAGAAGTCCTACAGTGAAAGAAAACCTGTTTAAGTGCATTTAATCCAAAATTTCCCAAGCTTATTTTACCATAAATACCCTCCTTCAAATTCCCCACGGAAAAATGTAAGCAACTTCTGGTAGTAGTACTAAAGATGATTTTTATCTTTTGTTTTTGTATGTTTTCTATATTATTTCACAATAAATATGTATTGCATTTATAACTGGGAGAAGAGAGCTAGTCAAAATTATTTTTAAAATTATGTTGGGAAAAATGCCCATTGACAAAGAGATACACTTGGAGATATTTAGATATATTGTTATAGGACATGCAATTCATGAAACATCTTATTTAAAGTGATAGATCCTCTTTTTTAAAAAAGCAATCAATAGAAATGTTATTAAAAAAAATAAAAGGAAGACAAAAGAGAAAGGGAGGCAGGAAGGAGGAAGAAGAGATAATTGAGAAAACGCATACCTTTAAGTTTCACCACTAATATTTCTGTGTGATCAATGATGGGTAATTTTTTTTTTAATTTTACATCCTGGTTTTAAAAATGTTCCTCATAAGTATGTATTTCTTTTGTAATTAGAAAATTAACAATAAATTTTAGTATTTGTGGGGGGTGGGTATAGCACATGCATGTTTTAAGAGAGAAGAAGAAACATACCAAAGAAAGGCCCTGTTGTCTCAACTTGAACTTTTTCATGGTTACTTCTGTTTCTACTATTAACACAGAATTTACGTTCCTCAAATTAAATCTATCTTAAATCAGAATAATCCCAAGTATTGTCCCTCTGAGTACTTCTCTCTCCTCTCTCTCTCAGTTGTGCCCCTATTCTCCCCAGGAGCCTCCAGCTGGCTCTCTTTCAACACTTGGCTCCATCATGAAATGAATTAAGAATTATTTCTTGCCCCTTCACTGGTCAGCCCCAGAACACCACCCACAAAGGGCCATAGAAGTTATAGGTACTCAGGAGGGATACTTCTGTCATTAAATCTCACCAAGTTGGACTGGCAAGAGTTTGCGAAATTAGCACTAAAGCGTCCACAGATTTGTTGAAAGAGACACACGTTACAAACCTGTTGACGGCTCCTTGTATCGGTCCAAGTTATCCTCCTAAGGGTGAATGAGAAGCATGTTTCTACAAGGTATCAATACAAGTAATAAGACTTAATACAGCTGGTAGTTTCCATAACCAAATGAAAATTGCCCTCCAATAATTAATCTAAAGCGGCAATACATATTTCAGTAATGTTTTCATTGCTTAAAATATTCAAAAATTCCTTTAAAGCTGCATCATAAGACATAAAAAAATCAGTACTGTTACTTTAACTTTATATCTTATTTTTGAACAAAGATCCATTCCCCAACTTAAACATCTACCTTACTCATTATATGTTATCTCCAGTGGCTTTGGGGACATCTTCAAAAACAAGCCAACCACCAAAGAATAATAAAGTCCCTTCCAAGAGTATAAAAACAAACAAAATACAGGAACAACAACAACAAAAGACTTATCACAGACAGGGAAGTTTTGAAAGTATGAAATCCAACCTGTCTTAAGCACTGATAGCATTGAAATTTGGCAGGAGTAAATATTCATGAATATTTGGGTGTCTGTAAGAGACCGATTTTTAAACTATATATGTAAATACACAAAGCATGTCTGTATACATATATATACATGGTGGCTCAGACAGTAAGGAATCTGCCTGCAATGCAGAACACCCAGGTTCGATCCCTGGGTCAGGAAGATCCTCTGGAGAAGGGAATGGCTACCCACTCCAGCATTCTTGCCTGGAGAATTCCATGGACAGAGGAGCTTGGAGAGCTACAGTCCATGGGGTTGCAGAGTCTGACACAACTGAAAGATTTTCACTTCACTTTATACATATATATATATATATATATATATATTATCAACCCCCCTCAAAAACTACAAATATTTTTACATGTATATGTATGTGTGTGTGTGTGTATATATATATATACACACCCAAAAATTGTAGTTTGGGAATATGATTGTAGCAAATCAGCAACTGACCCACAGATCACATTCTGTACGGTGAGCGAAGTTATCAAAACAGAAGCAAAAGCTGCTCTTTCTAATTGACTAAAGCATGAAGTAATGATACTGAGCATGTCTTGCACTTGCCACCTTTGTGATGCAGAAACTTTGTGCATTAGAGCAGACCATCCAAAGTTGTAACATAGAGCTCTACTGCTACTGCTGCTGCTAAGCCACTTCAGTCGTGTCCGACTCTATGCGACCCCATAGACGGCAGCCCACCAGGCTCCCCCATCCCTGGGATTCTCCAGGCAAGAACACTGGAGTGGGTTGCCATTTCCTTCTCCAATGCATGAGAGTGAAAAGTGAAAGTGAAGTCGCTGTCGTGTCCGACTCTTCGAGACCCCATGGACTGCAGCCCACCAGGCTCCTCGGTCCATGGGATTTTCAAGGCAAGGATACTGGAGTGGGGTGCCATTTCCTTCTCAAGATATTCAAATTTTGTGATTACATAGAGACACACTCTACCAAAAGTATGGTACCCATATGTTTCCCTCCATCTAAGTCTGAACCCCATTGGAATTAAGAGCTGAATTCAGCTCTCTGGCAGAAGGCAGATATATTTGTTTAGGAAGAAAGTTATGAGCCACTAATATCAAAGAAGCTCTGAGACACTAACCTTTCATTTGAGATTGATATAACCTATTCTCACAAACAACTCCACGTTTACATCATGATTCTTCAAAGCATTTTCAAAAGGCTTTCCAATTTAACCTTAAGACATTGAAGTCAAAGCCTTAAACTACCAATGATAGGAGCACTTGTTTAATATTTTCCAGGATAGTAACTAATGCTCACCTTTCAAGTAAGAAATATTCAGTTGTAAGGGAATGAAATCTCTGACTCTACAGTAGTAGGAAAACTACAACCCAGGGGCCAAACCATTCAGACCAACTGCTTTTGTAAATAAAGTCGGATTGGAACACAGCCACGCCTGTCTGTTTATGTTCTGTCTAGGGCTGCTACAAATGCAGAGGGGAGGAGTTGTAATTGACATCCTATGGCCAGCAAAACCTAAAATACTTACCATCTGACTCTTCCCAGAAAGTTTGCTGATGCCTGGACTAGAACATTCATTTTGTTTTCTAACAAAATAATTTCCATTGTACTGTTTAATAACTGAATTCGCAAATATTTTCCCATTGCATCGGCTAGAAAACTAAGTTAGAGCCAATGGTACAAGGAAAGCATTAATGACATTATGTTTGCCAACAAAGACGTTTGGGACTGGTGATTTATCATCTCAGCCCAGTACCACACCTGCTTGGTCTGAATCCACACATCTGTATCAGGAACACAGTATGCAATTCACATTTTCTGCTGTTATTACAAGAACAAAGCTTCAGTGTAAAGACTTAGTCACATATAGTATTTATAATGATATATCAAAATCTTCAAGTGAATTACAAATAAGACATGATGAACTGGTGTTTAGAATGGGAAGGACATCTCTCACCAGGTGCTAATAATTTGAAGGTAGATTTGACTGCAGGCTTACTTACGTTGATACAGCGCTCCTTTAATCAAAGGATAGTTGAAAAGAATATGAAATGAGCTGACACATTTTGACATGATTGCCAATTGCAGGGCAGATACACGTGCGCTGCACATTGGGAATGCATTGGAAAGCGTTTCATTCCCTTAAGTTATGGATTTTAAATCAGTTCCTGAGATGAACATTTCAAACATAATGCTCACAGTTCTGAAACACTCACCCAAACCAGGAAAATGTGCATGGAAGTCTTTCCCATTCCTGCATATCCCCAACTTACTTTGAATTACAACATAAACTATAAAAGAACCAGAAGAAAATATAACTTGTGGTGTGTAGGGTAGGGAAGAATATCTAAACATAAAAGCAAAGGAAGAAACCATAAAGGAAAAATAGAACAATTTGACACATAAAACTTTAAAATATCTGTATATCAAAAAAAGTTGTAAAAATGACAAAAGAAAAATATATATAATATAAAAAGCTGTGTTCTTAATATATTGCAAATCTTTAACATTTATGAAAAATAATAAACAACATTCATTAAATTAACCATTCAACAAACTTTAAGTGAACGTCTGCCCTAATAGGCTTGGGCTCCCATGGCTGACCTCACTGTCCCAGGACTGATATGTGTCCGGGAACTTGGAACTTGCAGAACTGGAACCAGGATACTTCCAGGCACTTCTGGGATCAGAATGACGGGACTCCAGTTCTTCCAGCATAGAATGACCTTCACCCTGATATTCTGCCTTCATGAGTCTCAGTTTCCTCATCTTAAACTGGGTCCTAACAAGAATACTTAACTCCTAGGCTTGTAGTGAAGATTAAACAAGAAGAAATATACAGAGCTCACAGACCTGGCTTATAGCACTTGCTGTAAATTTTATGATATCACATTATCTTCATTGTTTGTCAGATGTAAAGGCTTGCTAGTTTTTTCTCAATATCTATTCTTTTTTTTAATTGAAGTATAATGTACAATGTTGTGTTAGTTTCAAGTGTACAGCAAAGTGATGCATTGTGTGTGTGTATATATATGTATATATACGTATATATATGTGTGTGTGTGTATATATATATATATATATATTTATATGGCTTCCCTGGTGACTCAGATGATAAAGAACCTGCCTGCAATGAGGGAGACCTGGGTTCAGTCCCTGGCTCAGCAAGATCTTCTGGAGAAGGGAGTGGCCACTCGCTCCAGTGTTCTTGCCTGGAGAATTCCATGGACAGAGGAGCCTGGCGGGCTGCAAGTCCATTGGGTCGGAAAGAGTCAGACACAACAGAGCAACTAACATTTGCGCTTTTTTTCATGTATATATATATATTTCAGATTATTTTCCATTATAGGTTATTACAAGATATTGAATATATAGTTCCCTGTGCTATCCAGTAGGTTCTTATTTATTTATTTTGTATACAGTAGTGTGTATATGTTAATCTCAAACTCCTAATTTATCCCTCATCCCCTCTTTTCTCTTTGGTAACCATAAATTTGTTTTCCATGTTGCTGCAGTCATGTCCAACTCTGTGCAACCCTATGGACTGTAGCCCGCCAGGCTTCTCTGTCCATGGAATTCTCCAGGCAAGAATACTAGAGTGGAGTGCCAAGACCTCCTTCAGGGGATCTTAGGGATCAAATCTGTGTCTCTTATTTCTCCTACATTGGCAGGCAGGTTCTTTACCACTAGTGCCACCTGGGAAGCCCATATTCTGGATACTAGCACTTTATTAGATATATGTTTGCAAATATTTTCTTCCACTTCCTTGATATGTCCTTTGAAGCACATCTTTAATTTTGATAAAGTCCAGTCTGTTTCCTTTGTTCTTTCCGAGTTGATGTCATTTCTAAGGAGCCATTGCCTTTTTTCTTCCGAGAGTTTTATAGTTTTAACTCTCATATTTAGGACTTTGATTAATTTTTTAGTTAATTTTTGTATGTGGTGTGAGGTAAAGGACCCAACTTCATTCTTTTGCCTGTGGGTATCTAGTTGTCCTATCCATCCTTAATGATTTTATTCTGTGACTATTTTAAGAAATTCTTTTCACTCTGACATATTTTCCTATAATTTCCCCTAAAATTTTTGGATTTTACTTTTAGGTAAATTTAGATGGATTTGATTTCAGTGGTTGGTCTAAAGCTGAGATCCAAATTTCTTTCTTCTGTTTGACTATCATTCAACACCGAGACACTTTCTGAATACTCTTATCTTTTTTCTCCTGATCTGTAATGCCTCCTCTGTGAAGTAACAAATCTCCATATATGCTTGAGTTTGAGCAAGTTCTGCGAGTTGATGATGGACAGGGAAGCCTGGCATGCTGCAGTCCATGGGGTCGCAAAGAGTCAGACATGACTGAGCAACTGAACTAAACTGATACATGCTTGGGTATGTTTCTGGGTTCTCTATTCTGTTTCACCATTATATTTATCAACATTCAAATTAGCATAGCTTTATAATAACTCATTGGATTTTTAAAATTTCAATGGTTTTGTTTCATTTCTGTAACATCTATTTGGCTATTTTTCAAGTACAGCTTTTCTTCATCCATGGTTTTCTGAGGTTTCTTTGTGATTTCTATTCCTTATCTCTAATCAGTTAACATAACGATTGTATAGTCCTATTTAGATTATTCCATAACGTCCGATTTCAGAGCCATCACTTTCATATTTGTTCTGGCTGTTGATTCTTCTTCAAGGAGGCTCCTGTCTTCATATTGTTAGGTCATTTTTTATGGGAGTTCCTTTACTGGGCATTCTCAGAGAGGAAGAAATGTATTAACAGAGCAGTTTTCACTTGTTCTTGGTAAGATCCTAGGGGATTCACCTATTTTGTGACTTATTTTAGGATACTTGATTGACTTGAAGTCTTCACACTATTTGAAAGGGAAACTGCAGACCCTTCTCCTTGTCATGGTTGTTCGATTTCCATCAGTTGACTCGTCCATATTTTTTCACATAGAGCCTAAAATCACTTGTATTCCCTGCATTAAAACTCCATTTTAGTGGACAAGGCACCTTTTAGGACTTCCAGGGTTAGCATTAATAGTACTTCTTTTAGAATACATGTTAACAAAAGTTGTAAAGGTCCTCCTAAAATACTGCAACATAATGAGTGCTGGTAGACACCAAGGTTGAACAGACTACTACATTAACACAATATATGTATTTATAATAACAATTTATAATGTTTCCATACTTTCAAACTTGATTGGAAGGAAAAGAGCCAGGACATAGATCTTCCTCAAAAAATGGGTTGAGAAATAATATAACCTCTTTTTACCTAGAGCAAAAATGGCCATCATTCTGCTTCCTGTCTCTAAAAAAGAATTTCACACCACTTAAAGTTCTATGTGCTAGCTCTTCATGAACAAAATGTATAAATCATAGGTATCAAACTGCTTTAAATTGGACAACAGTTTGCTAAATTGGAGGAGAAAAATTATTTTGCACTTTATAACATTGACATATAATGACATATATTAGCAAATTTTCTGAAAGATTCTGATTCATCTTTTTATGTAATTTTATACACCTAAAAGAGTACTACTATAAAGTCAGGGTTTACACAGTTCAGTTCATTAGTTTCCATCATTCACATTTTTTAATGTCTATAACTTTCTAGATTATAACATCTGTTTCTTTGAGCAAGACTTATCCTAGTAATATGAGTATTAAATAGATAATAAAAAAATTATACATTGCAGATGCCGTAATGTACCAATGGCATTTCCAACAAGCATACATGTTCCTGAAGATTTTACAAGTCAAATTTATTTCTAATGAGATTGGAAAATATATTGTGGAAATACCATGTGAAGTGAAGTAAAGTCAAAGTCGCTCAGTCATGTCCGACTCTTTGTGGCCCCATGGACTATATAGTCCATGGAATTCTCCAGGCCAGAACCCTGGAGTGGGTAGCTGTTGCCTTCTACAGGGGATCTTCAACTTACAAAACTCCCACTCTATCAGAAAGTTGTGGCTGTTGTTTTTAAGTCTCTTAAGACAAGGGTGTTACTTGGAATTAGCCACTGCTGCTGCTGTTGCTGCTGCTAAGTCGCTTCAGTCGTGTCCGACTCTGTGCGACCCCATAGACAGCAGCCCACCAGGCTCCCCCATCCCTGGGATTCTCCAGGCAAGAACACTGGAGTGGGTTGCCATTTCCTTCTCCAATGCATGAAAGTGAAAAGGGAAAGTGAAGTCGCTCAGTCGTGTCCGACTCTTAGCAACCCCATGGACTGCAGCCTACCAGGCTCCTCCGCCCATGGGATTTTCCAGGCAAGAGTACTGGAGTGGGGTGCCATTGTCTTCTCCAGAATTAGCCACTAGCAGCAATCAATTCTTTGGTTTTTCAAAACAAAATTTAATGCCTCCTTGAAAGAAATTCAAAATGGCAGAATAGTGAAACAAAGTATGGAGAGACTGTAAGACATACAAGCATTCTCAGAGAATCTCAGAGTAAGTTAAATAATATTGGATAGGGCAAAACAACTTTTTTCTGTTTTATTCTATTGGGAGTTCCACTTAATAAAAAGTTAATTAACGAAAACCAATCATTTGCTTTCTGAATTTAAAAAATAAATAGTCCACTAAAGTATATGCTAAAATGTGCTCAGCATAGTATAAAATTTATCGCATTTTCATAGAAATACATAGATTAGTAGCAAGATAATGGGCAATGAGTAACATTTTCTCCAAGCTATTAAATTCTTTTAATGTTCTATGGTACAAGGAAATGTGGATTTAATGTGAGGTTATACTTCTACAGATTTTTATCTGTATCTCTCCAGTGAGTTGTTATTTCAGAACATTTGTAACTCTTAGCAGAGAAAACTCTCATTTTATATTCTTGCAAGCTGGAACCAAAAGAAAGTGTTTGGGAGCTTCTGACACAAAAAGGTTTCATTTTTCTAGCACAGCCAAACTATTAGAAGTTTGACTGCTATCCAATATATTGAATACCTTTTGTGTTTCCTGTTCATTTTGGATGGGAGCAAGGGAAATGAGACTGAGTCATCCTTTAAGTCAGCCCCCTAAGAATTGAGGATTTAAGGCTAGAGGTTGCATAGCTGCAATCCGCCTGATCCACTGTTCATGTTATAAGAGGTGAAGGATGGCTTTAACTACAATTCCAAAAACACAGGAGCTGGCGTAGAAACCAAAGCCAAAACGAGAAGATGGGAGGTCAGAAACACGAGGAGTCTTATTAAACCAATCAATCAAGAAATATTTATAAAGGGCCTAAAATGTATCTCACGTTATATCAGGCAAGAAAAGATCAAACCTCAAGGAAAAGGGGAAAATAAGTACTTGAAAGGCAGCATATTATATTATATAATCATATGAAAGTAAAATTCGTCTCGCAAAGGAAACCAAAGGGCAAAGAGAATAGAAGTAAAACTGGAAGTAAAAAAATAATATATAGAAAAACAACTGGAAAAGAGAATTAGATACAAAGAGCTGGTCAAATAACAGTAATGAATAATTTTCCTAAAAAGCAGTTGACAGAGTCACACCTGGCCCAGAAGAGGGGAGAATTCAAGTACATTTTCTGACCCAATCTAAAATATCATATGATATCACTTATAAGTAAAATCTTAAAAACAAAAAAGATACAAGTGAGCTTACTTGTAACAAATAAGAAAACAAGACAGAAATAGACCCACAGACATGGAAAACAAACTTACGGTTACCGAAGAGGAAAGGGACGGGTTATATATATGAAATACATAAAAAACAAGGACCTACTGTATAGCAGAGGGAACTATACTCAATATTTTGTAATAACATATAAGGGAAAAGAATCTGAAGAATATATACATGTAATTGAATCACACCTGAAACTAACACAACATTGTAAATCAACTATACTTCAATAAGAAAAAAAAAAAAAAAAAAGCCAAGTCTAAGATCATATAATGCCAGCTCTAGATGAGACCTCAGAGACCTGACCCTGCTCTCTCCAGGAAGAAAGGCAAGTGTCCTGTGGTCGGGTCACACCAAGAAGCAGATCTCAGGCTAGAACCCACATTTTGGATTCCTCTGCGGCCACTTGCAATCCAAGTCCCGCTCAAGGCCTCAAAGCAAGAGCAAGACCTCATGAAAGCCGCAGCCTTAAAGAGGAGAAAGAATAGAAAGAGAAGACTGAAAGGAAGACACAGTAGCAAAACATCGTTAGTGCGACCTGAATTCCAGGCGGTCCAGCCAAGCAGAAGGAGAGGCTGTGCATTTGCTTCCCACATGCCCTCCACATGCCAAATCAGCCTTTGAGTTTGAAAATGCCCATTTACCTAGGACGCTTGACTTGAGCGCATGTGTCTGTGGGCCCTTTATGACACCTACTTTTTCTCGTTTCAGAAGCACTGAAATACAATTTGAGAAACACTATAGCTCACCCGACCTTTTTCAAAGCTCCCAGACAAATTCCAAACTCGCCAGCTTTCCTCATCTCAGGAGTGTGAAATCTTATTTTCCAGTTCTCTGCTCAAATTTAACAAGCCACCTCCTGCTTAACCTTCTTCTGTGAAACCTGAAAGCACCAGACAATTGTACACCCAGCCCTTGCTCCTCGGAGCCCCCCAACTCTGCTCATCTGAAGTCCTTAGAGCCACAATTTCAAATCTCTGATAATAGCCCTGAGCGACCCGGAGTATAATGTAAGGTTTAACTTATGTCTTTGTACCTTAAATATACAAGAACATTCCCCCACCAAAAAAAAAAAAGCATCTTTCTACCCAACCTCCCACCCTTTGACTTTAAGAAAGAAGCATTCAGACAGCATTTAATTGTCTCCAAACTATCAAAGACTGATTAAATGAATCTATGTGGAGGCTGGGGTTTTGTTGATGATGTTGTTGTTTTTACTGCTTTCTGGTGAAGATATACTTAGTGAAAACACTATGGCTCTCAATTAGGCAGCTGGGTGACTTATAAATATATATTTATGTTTGAAGCCTAAGTGGCCATTGGCTTCCCTACTGTTTTACTTAGCTAACAAAACAACTCTATCAAAGTAAGTATTATTCCAAAACCCAACTTCCTGTGCAGAATGCTCCCACGTGCACCATCAGTCTGGCTCTCTGATGAACTACATCGTTTCTTATAAACTGTCCATGGCCCATAAATTTCCAGGCATAAAGGCTATTACTGTGCTGTGCAAATCTGCAGAGAATTTGGGCCTTTCAAACTCCATTTTACCTGGTTGGAAATGAGGCTAGGGGAGAAACCCATCTCCAAACTTCCTCTCTTCTGGTTGTCAGCCCCACTCCCATTTGATCAGGGAGAATTGTTTAATGTACACAGGATTGGAGCAGGGTTTATTTCGACTGATTTTAAGCAGCTTCTGTATCAAATTAGCATCGTCTTTCTGTGAGAGCTACATATCAGGAAAGGGAAAAAAGAGATGGGGCAATTTTCTAATTAATCTGCTAAGTGTAGATTGGAAAGTTCATAAGGTAAAAAAAAATCATTTTTCTTGCAGTAGCTAAATGATTCTAGACAATAGTGAAAGAGGAATCATAAGAAAATGCTTTAGAATTCCAGTGAATGGCTCAATGTAGTTTATATCAGTATAAATTATGTTAATCAAGACTGTATAATCATCAGAAAATGTAAGGCTACTACCAGATTTCTGGTCTAAAAATGAGTAATATTGTCCAGCAACACCCAAATCCTCACTGGCATCACCAGTTCTCATGTTTGTGCTTCCCAGTTTACAGTGGGTTCCTAGACATAACCTCATTTGACCTTCATGAATAGGTACAAAGGATTTACAAGGACAAATGGGGCAATGACAGGTGGTTGTCTCTAAGATTTCTTGACAACTCATCACCAATTTCCTTCAGTTTCCTTTAATGATGAAAACAATGGTGGTGATATTGATAGTGGGTAGACTATGCCATGTGACCTGCAGACCAGGCTATCACTAAACATTTGCTACAAAGGAAGTGAAAATATAGGCTAATGTTTTCCAAAGCCAAGCCACTTCAATTTATAAACATCACTATGATGGTTTTGAGAGCAGATTAATCCACATTAGAATTTTTAAGACAAATAGGGAGGATTCCTCAAGTAAAGAAAGAGAAGAAGGAAGGAAAGACTTGTGTTATTTTCAGACACGGTGTTTCCAAGGGTTTTTTCCTTGTGCTGAAAAGCAGTCTCACCTTACCATCCTCTAACCTAGAATCTGTCTTTTCACCTTCACACTTCCATTCACATCTCATTAAGTAAACAGTGAGATGCTCATGCTATTGTTAGTCTCTTTGACATAGAATTACAGTGTTTTGTTAAGGAATTTTTCCCAGCATGTAAGGAAACTGTGGTTGTTTGTGTGATGTATTTAGTGCAGAAGAGGCCAGTAAATTCTAAGTAGATAAGAGCGGTTTTTCTTCCTTAATCACTTTAAAACCATTAAAAAGTTTTTTTTTTTTCAGGCAGTTATAATTCTACTGTGAACATATTCATCAAGCACAGTAACTGAATCTAAGTTGCAGGGTGTGGAGTAGAGGAGAACAGAGAATGAAATAACATTCCAGCATCTTGGTGTCTGGGTCTCAGTATTCCTTTAAAAATAAAGTCCTACTTACTAAATTACTGCTGCATTTATAATATTATGATAGTTTTCATCTTTTATGTCTTGAAAAATACTGCTCGTTGTACTATAATATATATTCCACAACAAGTAGGATTCAACAGGACCGTATTTTTTCCCCAGATGTAATTTCTCCACCATTTACATATAAGATTTTCACTGAAAATTCTCTTTCCAGAGAAATATTCAAAATGAATACTATAATTTTTAATAAAATCACAACCACTGCATGCCATTGAATGATTTTTAAAATATCAATAGAAAAATCCTAGGTAACTGAAATAAGATGTAAAAAGTAGCACAGAAAATTATTTTTCATTGTTTACTTTGGGATTCATTCATTTAAAGTGCTTATGTTGTGCGAGATGAGGTTATTCTCTTGTGGAAGTTTTCTTTTACAAAGATCATAAACTCTCACTGTGAATATTTAACTGAAGAGTAATAACACAGTGTCGGATACTTACACAGCATAATAGTACAACACTCTGCATTCTGACATCTGTCCATGCAGATGTTTAAAACTTAAGTTCTTCAAGGTTTTTTTTTTTAAGTTTCACATACAAAGATCTGGAAATCATTTTTTATATTAAAGCTACTTTGTTAACAATTTCACTGTCAGCAATTTAATTAATTGAAACAGAAGCAGAAGCCAGTGATTTATACAGGTTTTCTAAGAATAATTTGGTCTGATTGGAGAAAAAAAAAAAAGATCTACAAGCAACTTTTTTTACTGACACACCATCATCAATCACCTTGTAAAAAAATTTACATCATTTACATGTATATATATAATTTCTTATTCTTATTTGGGTTTTTTTTTCCATCTTGATTTGCATCAGTGTAGTAAGTAATTTGATCTCAAAAAGGAATTATTAACTTTCAAAGCAACAATAGCTATGTTGTGTTAGGATATGTTCAAAAAGTAACTTTGAGTTATCCTTCTCATATGCCATAATGTCGCTGCTAAATATGAATGTGATATATTTCTTTTTAATTAAAAGTAGTTGCATTGTGGTGTGATTTTTAATAACTTCAGTGTCTTTGGATTTGTACATTTTAGATTCATGTTGGAACTTGTACACCACCACATGCTGATTGCAAAATTCATTAGCGTGTAAATCATGTTTTGGCGATCGTCTTTTAAGCAAAGTTAGTTTGATTGTGAAGCACTCACTGGTTAGCTTATTTATTATGAAGGTTTTTCAGGCACAGCAGTTAAGTTAATCAGTAACAAATAAAAGATTTAAACCTATAGATATGTCAGCCATTTTTTAAGAAAAACAAACATTTGGGACTTCTTAATAAACACTCATGAAGATATGTTGTAATGTTTACTCCAGAAACCATATTTCCATATTACATGCAAAGTTTAAAGGAGATTTTCTAGTCCTGTTGAAAACAGGAGGGAACATACATTATTTTCTTGAGTTTATTACCTGACTATATGTCCATAGAAGACACTTCACTTGATTTGCTTTAGAATCAATATGCAGTTTGCTATTTTTGTTTTTATACATGGCTTAAGATGTTGCTATCACTTATGATAAAGTCCTCTCACTTACCCATGTCTCTGGTAGGTATATAGTATCAATAACTTTAAACAAGATTAAGTGAATTCATTCTTAGAAGGTTTTGATGTTATAATTCTCTTATTCCATACAATTTTATGGAAGAAAATCATGATACCAAATATAATTAGGACCAAATTCAAACTGATGGGCAAAAGCTTCTTTTCCTCCACTGGGTCATTTTATAAAATAAACAAAAAGTGTGAGACATCATGACTTTAACAGTGGATTTATATACAAACTGTGAAACTTTGAAAAAAATCTCTGGGTCTCAGTTTCCTTATCTTTAAAATGACTGGAAGCGGAAGAGGATTGAAGTAGGTCATATCTAAGCTCCTTGCAAATGTTGAAATTGTATGATCTTATGAGTCCATTCTAATCTCCTTTTAAGTCCCAGAGGAACAAATTTGTAACTCCAAAGATAATGCAATGCCGTGCGATGGCGTCTTTTCAACAAATAGTCACCCATAGTGATGACTTGGTACTTAGACAAAGTTCTCACAAAGTTAAGGGAAGCTTTCAGGTTTTTGTCTACAAAATCCAGGTCAATTTTATCTGTAATGGGGCCAGACAAACAAGATTTAAGGGCAGAATAAACATTCTCAACATTTTGGGGTAAATTATTAAGATGATTGTTCAGATTCCCACTTGTTTTACCAGAGTCTCTAAATATTCTCTCCATATTTTTCTCTATAAGACTTTTGGGAAGTTCAAGGTTTGTGGTGGTTTTGTCCATTTTTAACTCTTTCAGTCAACAAAGGAGATACATAAAATATTTTCATCAAAACAGTATCTTTTGCTAAATTAAAAATGACTTAAAATATAGTAACCAGGAGACCATGATATTTGGCTGCTTTGAAATGAACTGAATTTAAGTGGAAAATTCATTTCCACCAATCTGGGTAGTACTCAAGTACAAAAGTATGTCTTCCTAATTCATCTTCCATTTTGCCCAAAGTTCAGCATATCAGGAGAGGAGAAATATGTAGTGTTACTTTTGTGCTTGATGTTAAAATTAAAATAGGGAGTGGGGTGGGGAAATCCCACCTGGAGTAAATTTTAAGTTTTGTTTGATGTCATAATTTTTATCACACAAGCATCATACCCATTCCAAATCATGTAGCATGATCTCAAATGTTACTGTCTCTAATGGACTCAACAGGACTAGCCTTAGTGGAGCAAGACCCTAATTTCTTCCAAATGCATCCTTCTTTGAATTAAATAGTGAGACGGGGGGAAACACTATATTAATGTATTTTAACTGCTAAAGGTGCTTTAGCTCAAAAGGATGTCAAAGGATACAAAGGCCCAAAATATTCAACTGTGTGTGTTTCCATGAAACCTTTTTACTTTGTCAGTTAAATCACACTCAACCAGAGCTTTGCAGGCTTTCCCAGACATTTACATGTGCCCAGAGGAAGCCAAGCATAATTTTGGAAACTGTAATTCGAATTTCTTTTTTTCATATGATAGAAAAACTCAAAATAACAATAACAAACAAAAAGAAGGGAAAGGAGGAAAGAGGAGAAGAAGGAAGCAAGGAAAGAAAGAAGGGAGGGAGGGAGGAAGGGAGGAAAAGGGTAAAAGTTTCCTTCGCATGTAAAAATAGAAGTGAGCAGCTCAGGGCTAGTAAAGTGATTGCAAGCTGTCATCAAAAGCCCAGGCTGCTGTCATTTGCTCTAAGATCCTACCAGGGGGCTTCTATCGCCAAGGTTGCTTCATAGTCTCAGATAGTTGCTAGAACTTCCGGCTGTCCCCTCCCAATTGCTGCTCTAACAAAGTAGGAATAACAGAAAAACAAAAGGGTCAGTTTAACAGCCTGTGTTATAAATTTTTCTCTCTCTCTTTGGTGTTGCAAGAGGTTGAGTTAGAAATTGGCAGGCCAGCTACTTTCTAGTGAGTGAGTGGAAAGAGTATGACCTTTGGAAATACAGGCCTGGCACCAAATAATGCCACTGCCATTGATTTGTTCTCTGTTTTTCTAGAGTTCTTTTGTCACTCCAAGCATTGGTTTCCTCACCTGTAAAGAAAGGTTCACAACTTGTAGGATCAATGCAAGGAATAAAAGCCATAGAAAGCCTCATGATATGTCAAGCATAGGGAGCTCAGCTCGATGCTCTGTGATTACCTGGAGGGATGGAACGGGGGCTGGGTGGGAGGGAAGTTCAAAGAGGGAGGGGATATAGGTATACATGTAGCTAATTCACTTTGTTGTACAGCAGAAACCAACACATTGTAAAGCTTGCTTTTCATGCCTACATTCTAAGCCACTTCAGTCATGTCCAACTCTTCATGACCCTATGGATCGTAACCCGCCAGGCTTCTCTGACCATGGGACTCTCCAGGCAAGAATACTAGAATGGGTTGCTGTGCCCTTTCCAGGGGATCTTCCTGACCCAGGTATCGAGCCTGAGTCTCCTGTTGCTCCTGCATTGCAGGCAGATTCTTTACTCCTGAGCCACTGGAGAAGCCCTAAGCTTCTTTTAGGATCCATCAAAAAGACAGGACCGGAGAAGGCAATGGCACCCCACTCCAGTACTCTTGCCTGGAAAATCCCATGGACGGAGGAGCCTGGTAGGCTGCAGTCCATGGGGTCGCTAGGAGTCAGACACGACTGAGCGACTTCCCTTTCACTTTTCACTTTCATGCATTGGAGAAGGAAATGGCAACCCACTCCAGTGTTCTTGCCTGGAGAATCCCAGGGACGGGGGAGCCTGGTGGGCTTTCATCTATGGGGTTGCACAGAGTCGGACACGACTGAAGCGACTTAGCAGCAGCCGCAGCAGCAGCAAAAGGACAGAACACAGTGAGAGTGGCTCCCACTGGCCATAGCTAAGAGATCATAGCATAAAAATAAATAATGTAGTAATGAAGCAGAATCCATGAGCTAAAACAAGAATCTGCTAGTACATATGGATAGAAATAAGTAAATAAAAAAAGAAAAAAGAAAAACAAGAAAGCTTTGTCTTACAATAGAATGTCTACTAATAAATATATTAAAATGATGGAGTTAGAAGACTGTCCATGGATGTGAAAACCACTGAATAAAAGTCTTGGGAGAGAAGATAGGTAAACAATAATCTCAAACTGTCTCTCACTTAGCAGACAACACCTTAATCAACTGAACAAAGTTAATGTCACTAACCCTGGAACAAACAGACGTCATTTGCCAACTGATTCCATGGACTGAGGGCACCTCATCTCTTCTGTGGTGCTCTTGCCAAACAATGTTCAAACTACCACACAATTGCACTCATCTCACACGCTAGTAAAGTAATGCTTAAAATTCTCCAAGCCAGGCTTCAACATTATGTTAACCATGAACTTCCAGATGTTCAAGCTGGATTTAGAAAAAGCAGAGGAACCAGAGATCAAATTGCCAATATCCGCTGGATCATCAAAAAAGCAAGAGAGTTCCAGAAAAACATCTATTTCTGCTTTATTGACTACACCAAAGCCATTGACTGTGTGGTTCACAACAAACTGTGGAAAATTCTTAAAGAGAAGGGAATACCAGACCACCTGACCTGCCTCTTGAGAACTCTGTATGCAGGTCAGGAAGCAATAGTTAGAACTGGACACGGAACAACAGGCTGGTTCCAAATCAGTAAAGGAGTCCATTAAGGCTGTATATTGTCACCCTGCTTACTTAACTTATACACAGGGTACATCATGAGAAACGCTGGGCTGGAGGAAGCACAAGCTGGAATCAAGATTGCTGGGAGAAATATCAATAACTTCAGATAGGCAGATGACACCACCCTTATATAGGCAGAAAGCAAAGAAGAACTAAAGAGCCTCTTGATTAAAGTGAAAGAGGAGAATGGGAAAGTTGGCTTAAAACTCAACATTCAGAAAACTAAGATCATGGCATCTGGTCCCATCACTTCATGGCAAATAGATGGGGAAACAATGGAAACAATGAGAGACTTTATTTCTAGGGGCTCCAAAATCACTGCAAATGGTAATTGCAGCCATGAAATTAAAAGACACTTGCTCTTTGGAGGAAAGGTTATGACCAACATAGACAGCATATTAAAAAGCAGAGACATTCCTTTGTTAACAAAGGTCCATCTAGTCAAAGCTATGGTTTTTCCAGTGGTCATGTTTAGATGTGAGAGTTGGACTATAAAGAAGCTGAGCGCCAAAGAATTGTTACTTTTGAACTGTGGTGTTGGAGAAGACTCTTGAGAGTCCCTTGGACTGCAAGGAGATCCAAAAGTTGGAGAAGACTCTTGAGAGTCCCTTGGACTGCAAGGAGATCCAACAAGTCCATCCTAAAGGAAATCAGTCCTGAATATTCACTGGAAGGACTGATGCTGAAGCTGAAACTCCAATACTTTGGCCACCTGATGTGAAGAACTGACTCCAAATTTGAAAAGACCCTGATGCTGGGAAAGATTGAAGGCAGGAGGAAAAGGGGACAACAAAGGATGAGATGGTTAGATGGCATCACTGAGTCAACGGACATGAGTTTGAGTAAATTCCAGGAGTTGATGATGAATATGGAGGCCTGGTGTGCTGCAGTCCATGGGGTCGCAAAGAGTTGGACACAACTGAGTAACTGAAGTGATAGACTGACTTGCCAAACATGTATAACCTGAACCCAGCTGTAAGGAAACATCATGTAAACCTTAAATGAAGCAATTTCATGAAATCACTGGTCTGTACTCTTCAAAAGAAGCAACAGTTAGAATCTTACATGGAATAACTGACTGGTTTAAAATTGGGAGGAAATGGCAACCCATTCCAGTATTCTTGCCTGGAAAATCCCATGGACGGGGGAGTCTAGTAGGCCACAGTTCATGGGGCTACAAAGAGCCAGACATGACTGAGTGACTTTTCTCTCTCTCTCTTAAAATTGGGAAAGGAGTATGACAATGCTGTATGTTATCACCCTGTTTATTTTACTTATATACAGAGTACATCTTGAGAAATGCTGGCTGGATGAATCACAGGCTAGAATCAAGGTTTCTGGAGAAATATCAACAATCTCAGATACACAAATGATACCACTTTAATGGCAGAAAGCTAAGAGAAACTAAAGAGCCTCTTAATGAGGATGAAAGAAGAGAATGAAAAAGCTGGCTTAAAACTCAACATTCAAAAAACGAAGATCATGGCATCTGGTCCCCTCACTTCATGGCAAATGGATGGGAAAAAAAAGTGGAAGCAGTGACAGATTTTATTTTCTTGGGCTCCAAAATCACTTTGGATGGTGACTGCCCGAAATTAAAAGATGTTTGCTCCTTGGAAGAAAAGCTATGACCAACCTGCTGCTGCTTCTGCTAAGTCGCTTCAGTCGTGTCTGACTCTGTGCGACCCCATAGATGGCAGCCCACCAGGCTCCTCCGTCCCTGGGATTCTCCAGGCAAGAACACTGGAGTGGGTTGCCATTTCCTTCTCCAGTGCATAAAAGTGAAAAATGAAAGTGAAGTCACTCAGTCGTGTCTGACTCCTAGCGACCCCATGGACTGAAGCTCACCAGGCTCCTCCATCCATGGGATTTTCCAGGCAAGAGTACTGGAGTGGGTTGCCATTGTCTTCTCCGATGACAAACCTAGACAGCACATTCAAAAGCAGAGACATCACTGTGCCAACAAAGGTCCATATAGTCAAAGCTATGGTTTTTCTAGTAGTCATGTATGGATGTGACAGTAGGACTATAAAGAAGGCTGTTCAGTTCAGTTCAGTTCAGTCACTCAGTTGCGTTCGACTCCTTGCGACCCCATGAATCGCAGCACGCCAGGCCTCCCTGTCCATCACCAACTCCCGGAGTTCACTCAGACTCATGTCCATTGAGTCGGTGATGCCATCCAGCCATCTCATCCTCTGTCATCCCCTTCTCCTCCTGCCCCCAATCCCTCCCAGCATCAGAGTCTTTTCCAATGAGTCAACTCTTTGCATGAGGTGGCCAAAGTACTGGAGTTTCAGCTTTAGCATCATTCCTTCCAAAGAACACCCAGGGCTGATCTCCTTCAGAATGGACTGGTTGGATCTCCTTGCAGTCCAAGGGACTCTCAAGAGTCTTCTCCAACACCACAGTTCAAAAGCATCATTCTTCGGCACTCAGCTTTCTTCACAGTCCAACTCTCACATCCACACATGACCACTGGAAAAGCCATAGCCTTGACTAGACAGACCTTTGTTGGCAAAGTAATGTCTCTGCTTTTCAATATGCTATCTAGGTTGGTCATAATTTTTATTCCAAGGAGCAAGCGTCTTTTAATTTCATGGCTGCAATCATCATCTGCAGTGATTTTTGGAGCCCCAAAAAATAAAGTCTGACACTGTTTCCACTGTTTCCCCATCTATTTCCCATGAAGTGATGGGACTAGATGCCATGATCTTAGTTTTCTGAATGTTGAGCTTTAAGCCAACTTTTTCACTCTCCTCTTTCACTTTCATCAAGAGGCTTTTGAGTTCCTCTTCACTTTCTGCCATAAGAGTGCTGAAGAATTGATGCCTTCAAATTGTGGTGTTGGAGAAGACTCGTGATAATCCCTTGGACTGCAAGGAGGTCAAAGTCATCAATCCTAAAAGAAATCAACCCTGAATATTCATTGGAAGGACTAATGCTGAAGCTGAAGCTCTAATACTTTGGCCACCTTTTGCGAACAGCCAATTTCCTGGAAAAGACCCTGATGCTGGGAAAGACTGAAAGCAAAAGGAGAAGGGAGTGGCAGAGGATGAGATGGTTAGATGGAGATGGTCCACCGCCTCAATGGACATGAACCTGAGCAAACTCCAGGAGATTGTGAAGGACACGGAAGCCTGGCGTTCTGCAGTCCATGGGATCGCAAAGAGTCATGACTCCTGTGACTGAACAACAACAACTCTTCAAAAGGGTCAAGGTCAAGAAAGACCAAGAAAGATTGTGGGTGTGGGTGTGGGTGTGGGCACGTGCGTGCACTCAATTGCTCGGCTGTGTGCAACTCTTTGCAACCCCATGGACTGCAACCCACCAGATTCCTTTGTCTATGGGATTTTCCAGTCAAGAATACTGGGCTGGGTTGCCATGTCTTCTTCCAGGGATCTTCCTGACCCAGGAATCAAACCTGAGTCTTCAGAATCTCCTGCATTGCACGTGGATCCTTTACAAACGCTGAGCCACCAGGAAAGCCCAAGAAAGACTGAGAAACTGTTTATTCCAGATTTAAGGCCACTAAAGAAAGATGACTAGTAAAATGTCATGTATGATCCTAGATGAGATTCTAAGTCAGGAAAATATAAAGGACATTGTTTCAGCAATTGATAAAATTTGAATATGGACTGTATATTAGATAACATTATTGTATCAATATTCAATTTCCTGCTTTTAGTAATTTATCAGTACTTATGTATGAAAATCGGAGAAGGCACTGGAGACCCACTCCAGTACACTTGCCTGGAAACTCCCATGGGTGGAGGAGCCGGGTAGGCTGCAGTCCATGGGGTTGCTAAGAATCAGACACGACTGAGCGACTTCACTTTCACTTTTCACTTTCATGCATTGGAGAAGGAAATGGCAACCCACTCCAGTGTTCTTGCCTGGAGAATCCCAGGGACAGGGGAGCCTGGTGGGCTGCCGTCTATGGGGTCACACAGAGTCAGACACATCTGACGTGACTTAGCAGCAGCAGCATGTATGAAAATGTTCTTTTTCTTAGAATATACTCACTAAAGTATTTAATATTAAAAGATAGCATGTCACCAATTTCAAAGGGCTTAGGAAAAAGTTACACGTGAAAGAAAGAATGATACAGCAAAAATCAAAATGTATACAGTTAGTGATATCTGGGTAAAAGGTTATAGCATTACAGGAGTTATTTGTATTTTTCTTGCAACTTTCCTCTAAGTTTAAAATATATCAAATTGAAAAGTTTTTCATTTTTAAATTTAAAACTACAGCAGGACAAAGTCATTATTAGTTAAAAATACATCTGAAGTATTTGAAAGTGAGAAGAATTGATATTTAGAGTCTGATTTACCATATTCTGGAATAAAAGAGAGAGAGTGAGAACAGGAGGGAAGCAGACAAAGCAAAAGGAACATGTCGATCATCCCAGCTCATGAATTTGGGTGAGAGATGTATGGGGATCTGTTGTCCCAGTCTCTCTTCTTCTGTGTATATTTGGAATTTTTCCATAATAAAAAAGCTTTCACCTTTTAAGCCCCCCACCCCCAGCTGATGCCCATCCTTCAACTCCAGCAACAACAACAATGATAATCCAATGCCCTCCCCCCACACCACATTCCAGTTCACCCACATTCCTGATAGTCTTGGTGAACACTCGGGATGGTGTGGCCCAATCTCCAGACTATAATTTGCATGGAAAAGCAGCATTTTATTGGAACTATGTGAGAATTATTGGACATTCACTGATGTTTCAATACAGGAAGGAAAAGCTACCTGCTTGGGTTCTCTTAATGCACTTTGCTAATAGAGAATGATAGAGGTTTCTGTTCATCAGTTCTTCTATTCAGAAAACATATTCCACAGCACAGCTGGAATCAGAACCCTAGAAACTGGACAAGCTTTCAGAAAGGCAGCCAGAGGGAAGGAGCTATTCTTCCCACCCTGTGAGACAACACATTTTCACACACTGCATGAACTTGACATGAGGTTCTGGAAGATATCCATCTGAGGCAACATTTACATCTTGTAAAAGAGTAAACTGGCTATAAAAATGTATATCTTGGGGAAATAAGTAGGAAAAAAGCACTACCTAATGTAAGATTTAAAATTAAAATCAACACCAAGCTTCAGCTCCCTAAAATATGATGGAACACCGAGTCCTTCTGGGAACCCAGATCAAACAAGAGATCCTCGTTTACTATGACTTTTATCCCTGCAAGGAGCCCAGGTGCTACTTCGTTTAAAATGTGAGAAAACAAATGGGTCATGAAGTTAATCCATTTAGTAGCGAATGCAGTAATAATGATGAGATTTAAATGTATATGGCATGTTTGAAAAAGTACCACCACACAAAAATAAATAAATAGAAATAAAAAGCACCACAGAGACATTCATCATTTAATTTCCACAAACACCTGTAAGGTAAGCTTGGAAGACAGAATTCATCCCTATTTTACAGGTGAATAAACTGGTGCTTACTATGATTGATGTCGCCAAAGTCATACAATAAGGAAATGAGGATACTAGGATTCATTCCCATAAGATTTCCCAGCTCCCAATTACTCATATTATTCCTGAGAACAATGACCAGGAAAATTGATGGGAGGAAAACATTTAATGAACACCCTGCTGTTGACAGCAGCTTCAGTACCTTACCTGTCATGGTTTCTCTAAAGCAGACTTTACAAATCAGCACAGATTATTCTAAGTCAACAGCTACACACAGGTTCACAAGACAATGTCAGATCTGTTTTTGGTCTTCTGCAACATTTTCAGTAGAATCTGATATCAACATATTATTCACAGAAACACACAACTTGATGCCACGGAGATTCTCTTGTCAACATCATGTGCCTAGGAGGATTTGAGAAAATCATTTTTAATTAAAAGTGCCAAACATTAGAATCAACCTGAGATACTCGAAATACTAAAGAGAATTAACCAGATAGGATGACTGGCCTAAATTTCACAGTTAATAAAAGGAGTAAAATCATTGACTTCACCTTTGTGCTCCGATGCAGGTTTAATTCCTACTAAACATAATGAAAACACTGCCTGCAGACTCCATAACCAAACTTCATAAGAAAATGTGGCATTGTCATTCGAAACATACTGTATTTTAAAAATGACTCCAATATAGTTTATGCAGATCTGGACACACTAGAAGGTAAAGAAGTTTCAGCAAAGTCTAGGAGTGGACAAGAGTGGTACTATCGTCTCCCATGGTAAGCACTACAAAAGTATTTAATATATAAATAAAGTGGAGATAGACTCCGAGTTTTCTTAGCAGACATATCCTGGCTTCATTTTTACATTAAGAATGATCAACTGATGTGGCTACATTTTCTCAGATGGTAAAGGAATCCAAACTCTATGTACATACATATGTTCAGTTGCTCAGTCATGTCCTACTCTTTGCGAACCCCTAGACTGTAGCCTGCCAGGCTCCTCTGTCCACGGAATTTTGGGGGAAGAATACTGGAGTGGGTTGCAATTTTCTTCTCCAGGGGATCTTCCCAAACCAGGGATCAAACCTGTATCTCTTATGTCTCCTGCATTGGCAGGTGAATTCTTTACCACTGCGTCACCTGGGAACCCAAACTCTACATCTCCCTGTATTAGTGAGCTAGGGCTGCCATAATACAAGACAGATGGAGGTGGGGACAAGGACAACAGAAATTTATTTGCTCAGTCCTGATGTCTTGCAGTCCAAAATCAAACAATTGGTGGGTTTGGTTTCTTCTGAGGCCTCTCCCCTTGGCTTGCAGATGGCAGCTTTCTCCCTGTGTCTTCACATTGTTTTTTTCTCAGTGTGTGTGAGCTGGAATCAAAATTACTTGGAGAAATATCAATAATCTCAGATATGCAGATGACACCACCCTTATGGCAGAAAGCAAAGAAGAACTAAAGAGCCTCTTGAGGAAAGTGAAAGAGGAGAGTGAAAAAGTTGGCTTAAAACTCAAAATTCTGAAAACTAAGATCATGGTATCTGGTCCCATCACTTCATGGCAAATAGATGGGGAAACAATGGAAACACACACTTTATTTTGTGGGGGGGCTCCAAAATCACTGCAGGTGGTGACTGCAGCCATGAAATTAAAAGACACAAGACACTTGTTCCTTGGAAGAAAAGCTATGACCAACCTAGACAGCATAAGAAAAAGCAGAGACATTACTTTGCCAACAAAGGGTCCATATAGCCAAAGCTATAGTTTTTCCAGTAGTCATGTTTGGATATGAGAGTTGGACTATAAAGAAAGCTGAGTGCCGAAGAACTGATGCTTTTGAACTGTGGTGTTGGAGAAGACTCTTGAGAGTCCCTTGGACTGCAAGGAGATCCAACCAGTCCATCCTCATGGAAATCAGTCCTGAATATTCACTGGAAGGACTGATGCTGAAGCTGAAACTCCAGTACTTTGGCCACCTGATTCAAAGAACTGACTCCTTGGAAGAGACCCTGATGCTGGAAAAGATTGAAGGCAGGAGGAGAAGGTGACAACAGAGGGTGAGATGGTTGGATGGCATCACCGACTCGATGGACGTGAGTTTGAGTAAGCTCTGGGAGTTGGTGATGGACAGGGAAGCCTGGCATGCTGTAGTTCATGGGGTCACAGAGTCGAACACGACTGAGCGACTGAACTGAACTGAACTGTGCATCCCTCTTGTCTCTTTCTGTGTCAAACACTTCTTATTTTTAGGGCACCAGTTACACCAGGTTAAGGTCCATCCATATGATCTCATTCAACTTTAATTACCCATTTTAAGTCCCTATCTCCAAATATAGTCACATTTTGAGGTACTAAGTAACCCCTCGTTAGGATTCTAACATATGAATTTTGCAGGGATGGACATAATCTGTGTGTGTGTGCTCAATCGTGGCCGACTCTTTGCGACTCTTTGTAGCCTGCCAGGCTCCTCTGTCCATGATCTAGCCCATAAAGTTCCTATTGCCTGAATCCTCAGCCCATTGATGGAGAGTCTCTGAGCAAAGCTGAAACCAATTTCAGATGGTATATGTAAACCTTCCCCAAGCCAAGCTGAGTTTCAAATTTTCACCAAACTCATGTTGGCAGGGTTCCCTTTGTATCCTATATCTGCCCCCTACTATAAGTTTAGAGGTACTGGCTTGTTCTAATTATAGAACAAAATGTAGAGAAAACATGTCTTTACAGAAATTGGAAGCTATCGAGTTTCATTTTTCCAAAAAAGAAAAAGCAGTACTCCAGATATGTATTTGAATCAACTTATCGGAGTTCAAACCAGAACTGCAAGGAGATCAAACCAGTCAATCCTAAAGGAAATGAGTCCTGACTATTCATTGGAAGGACTGATGCTGAAGCTGAAGCTCCAATACTTTGACCACCTGATGCAAAGAACTGACTCACTGGAAAAGACCCTGATGCTGGGAAAGATTGAAGGCAGGAGGTAAAGAGGACGACAGAGGATGAGATGGTTGGATGGCATCACATGACTGAGCTACTGAACTGAACTGAGTGGAGTTGATTGCCCCATTTGCCCTGTTACCAGCTAGACAACCACATGGCTACCTTTCTCTTTGTTTCTATAACCAACAAAGGTGAAAATACTACCAAATAGAAGAGTATACAATCTAGTCAATAACAAAGGCAAAACATTTCCGTGGCACGTCTTTTTCAGGGCATGTGGGGAGAGCCTGCAACGTGACATGCTGGGTGAGGACATTTAGCCCCTCCTTCTTACCTCAAGACGCTGCTTAAAGACTACAGTCTCTGAGTCACTCTTCTAGAGAGAGGATATACCATGAAGTCGTGACTATATCTCACAGGTGCCTCAAGATATTATGGAATGTTGTAACTCCACCAGTTGTCAATTATGTAAACATAACACAGTGTCATCAATGATGAAGAAAGAATAATGCCACACCCCACTGACAGAAAAACCTTCCACCTAACAGGTGACTTTATCTCTGGTGACACTGACATTCAGTTTCACTGTTCTCCTGCCTCAGAATGAGACCTCTGACACTGCAGACTCTGTGCGGCAAAAAGTCCTCCACACACACAAGGATGAGTTAACACACTCCTTCCTGAGATAAAACTACTCAAAATGCATAAGCCTTGCTGAAGAAAATCCCACAGCCATGCACAAAACCCTGCCCTTGGGTCTCCAATTCTATTTATGGTCTTGACACTGGCCAGTGAGCTTTGCATTTCTCATCAGCTCCCTCTCCCATTTTCCATTGTGATATTAACATTTAATCTTCTCAAGTCTTTCCCTTTCTGCTACCCTTAGGGTGACCAATCTTCCTGGTGTGTCCAGGACTAAGAGGGTTCGCTGGGGCCAGGAGTGGGACTTTCAATGCAAAAACCTGGTTACCCTCCTAACCCCTCATTCATCAAGTGACTACTCCATATCTCAAAACAGAAAATGAATGTTACCAGCTGTGAACTGCCCCAAGTTTTTCCTCCACCACCCTCTACATATACGTGGGCATGTATCTGTGGCCTTCCCTTGCCTTCAGTCTTAGGAGCTGGCATATCCTACTGCTGATTCAGAGCCCAATCTCCAACCCTGCTGACAGATGTCCCCAATACTTAACACCTCTCTGCTCCAATTTCAACATTCCCTCCTCTTTCCCCTCATTATGCAAATACGCCCAAGCTTTCCCCATCTTCAAAATCAGATATCCTTCCCCCATCGTGTTCCCCTTTATTGACAGCCCTACACCTAGCCTTTCCTTCATGATAAACTTCTTGAAAGAGATCCAGAATGATTTTATCTACTTTAATGGCTCCTCCTAAATTTTTATCTCCAGCCCACACCTGTTTACGAAAATGCTATGTCTTCATCTTCCTAATGAACACCTTATCTTGATAACCCACCAGTTTCTTAAACTCCAAATGTCTAAAACCAGGCTATCATTCTTCTTTCCAACATGTCCCCTCTTCTCAAGTTACTGCCACAGCAAATGGAACCACAATCTGCCCACCTTTCTAAACCAGAAACCATTCCCTTGCTTTCAACTTCTCTTTATCCTCCACCTGCATATCCATACTAGCCTCCTCTCTCCTAAATATCTTATCTTATCCATCACTCTTAGTCCTGGACTTCACTGTTATCACAACAGCCTCCTTGATGGTTTCTTAGCTCCCTAGTTCTAGCTCCATCTCCTTCAGGCTATCATCATGAGCTTGAAATCTATGCGGTCACAGATCAAATTATTCTTACTATGTAGGAGTAGAGAAAATCTTTGTTTTAGCCCTCTGAACACCAAACTTGTGACAGGGATGTCTCCTTGAGATTAGTAAACAATTTCTAATTTGTTCATGAAAATGACACTGGCCTTGTGGCTAATTTGAACAGCAGTATAAATTAAGGTAGTCAAGAAGATTGCCTGTGTTTCTTTGTAGGAATGCTATGTGCCAGTGGGCTCCAGTGCACCTGTACGGAGATCTATGTCTCTGTTTTTGCAGTGTCAGTCCCTATAATCTGTTTTACCCTGGCCTCAGGGGGTTAATGGTTGCTAACATGTTGAGCTGCTACAGAAGCCACTGGTCATTTCACACCATTCAGTTCAGTTAGTCGCTCAGCCGTGTCCAACTCTTTGTGACCCCCTGAACTATAGGACGCCAGGCTTCCCTGTCCATCACCAACTCCCAGAGCTTACTCAAACTCATGTCCATTGAGTCAGTGATGCCATCCAACCATCTCATCCTCTCTTGTCCCCTTCTCCTCCTGCCTTCAATCTTTTCCAGCATCAGGGTCTTTTCCAAGGAGTCAGTTCTTTGAATCAGGTAGCCAAAGTACTGGAGTTTCAGCTTCAGCATCAGTCCTTCCAGTGAATATTCGGACTGATTTCCATGAGGATGGACTGGTTGGATCTCCTTGCAGTCCAAGGGATTCTCAAGAGTTTTCTCCAACGCCACAGTTCAAAAGCATCAGTTCTTCGGCACTCAGCTTTCTTTATAGTCCAACTCTCACATCCAAACATGACTACTGGAAAAACCAGAGCTTTAACTAGACAGACCTTTGTTGGCAAAGTAATGTCTCTGCTTTTTCTTATGCTGTCTAGGTTGGTCATAGCTTTTCTTCAAGGAGCAAGTGTCTTTTAATTTTCATGGCTGCAGTCACCACCTGAAGTGATTTTGGAGCCCCCAAAATAAGGTCTCTCACTGTTTCCATTGTTTTCCCATCTATTTGCCATGAAGTGATGGGACTGGATGTCATGATCTTTATTTTTTGATTGTTTGAGTTTTAAGCCAGCATTTTCACTCTCCTCTTTCACTTTCATCAAGAGGCTTTTTAGTTCTTCTTTGTTTTCTGCCATAAGGGTGGTGTCATCTGCATATCTGAGGTTATTGATATTTCTCCCTGCAATCTTGATTCCAGTTTGTGCTTCATCCAGCCAAGCATTTCACATGATGTACTCTGCATTTAAGTTAAATAAGCAGGGTGACAATATACAGCCTTGACATACTCTCTTGCCAATTTGAAACCAGTCTGTTGTTCCATGTCCAGTTCTAACTGTTGCTTCTTGACCTGCATACAGATTTCTCAGGAGGCAGGTAAGTTGGCCTCCTTTACACCATTAGCCATTAGATGTAAGGTGATCTTCACACCATTCAGTTCAGTTCAGTTGCTCAGTCGTGTCCGACTCTTTGCTACCCCATGAACCACAGCACACCAGGCCTCCCTCTCCATCACCAACTCCCGAAACCCATCCAAACCCATGTCCATTGAGTTGGTGAGGCCATCCAACCATCTCATCTTCTGTCATCCTCTTCTCCTCCTGCCTTCAATCTTTCCCAGCATCAGGGTCTTTTCAAAAGAGTCAGCTCTTCACATCAGGTGGCCAAAGTATTGGGATTTCAGCTTCAATATCAGTCCTTCCAATGAACACCCAGGACTGATCTCCTTTAGGATGGACTGGTTAGCTATTAAAATTTTCAACTCATGTCCTATATCTCCTCCTGCTTCTCTGCTCCAGCCACACTGGCAAACTGGCCATTTTTAGGTAAGCCATGCATTCTCCCAACTCAGTGCCTTGACTAGAGTACCCTTCTACTCCTTTAACATTCTCAAACTAGTCCATTCAGAAATTAACAATGATCCTTTTCACTTAGAAAAAGAAAAGACCACTGAAGGGTCACATCTGCCTAGAAGCTCTGTTGCTCCTGGTACTGTTCACAATCAAAGCTTCTCCTTGTCCTGCTCTATACTCCAGGAGGGCCATCTGATGTTTCCTGGGTTCTGCAACAGCTGGTTCCCTGCTGGTTTTAACTGAAAGGAGGTCCTGGTGATGGATGAGAGAGTAAAAGGCAAGATTCCAGACTACTTTTCCTTTTCTTGTTTTCTCCATAGCTCCAGCTCCACTAGATAGGTTGCCTGGGTTCCATCTTCTACCAGGTGACTGATCCCTGCTTCCTCTGTCCCTTTGGTCTAACTGGGGAAACAGTCTCCTGAGATTGCTCAGCTCTGGTTGCCTTCAAAGCCTCTTTTGTCCCCCGTGTAATCAACTCACTACAGGAAATTCATTCTCTTGTATATAACACTCAGAGTGGCTACTGTTTTCCTGGTTAAACTTGGATATAAAAACACTTCCCGATCTCTATTCCTCTTGTCACGAGCTCACCACAAATGCCCTCAGGGGCTCTACTTCCTCCAGGTAACTGGTTCAACTTTTGTGTCCCCACAGTTCCTGTGTATACTGGGATGGGTCGGGATTGTGGTTTCCTTACCAGCTCCAACCCTGGCTGAGCTCTTGAGATCAGAGACAATGTCCTGTTAATCGCAGAACCCTCTGTGTCCTGCTCACAGCTTAGGGGACATGAGGTGCTCAAGATTTCAAAACACACACATGCACATGCATGCATTCATGGGGCTTCTTCAGTCTTAAAAATGATTCCATGTATTATGGTAGAAACATATGAAAATTTAAAGCAACACCCAGAATAGAATAACACACAATTTAAGAGAAAATTAGTAAAAATATGGTTTTTCTTTTCATGCTGTGGATTTTTTTCATGAAAGGGAAAAGCATGCTAGCAGCTGGCCTCCCCTCTTCTCTTTGGAGTAAGGATACTGTTTTTCAGTCGACTGGATCATAGTCCCGTCGTGGGTGGAAAAGTCACCTTTTATTTCACTGAAGCAACTTAATCAATAGATGTATTAATTACTCTAGCAACTGCTTTGAAACAATAAGCCCTATCTGGTGACCAGGCTGGGAAAATCAAAGAAAACCATCTCAAGATTCTAAGAGACGGTCTCAACTTTGAGAATACAGGAATATTCCCTTAGGAGTCAGGACTCCTCTGGAAAAAGTCTGGGGTTTTTTGAAAGAGGAACTTATTATAGTCAATATAATTTAAAGCAATTCCCTACTACATTTTACAGTGCAAAGTGATTTACAAAGCAGAAACAAATTAATATCATCTACAGATTGGGCAAAAGATCCATTTAAGATAAATAACATGATGTTCTAGACATAGAGTCAGGAGTGCCGGGTCACTGATAAGTCAGGATACTAATCAGAGTGCCCGTAAGTTCGGTTACTGATTGAGTGCCACCTCGACCACACGCCATCGCCACTAGAGGAGACTTTTTGAGTTGGGCATAGGGCTTCCTGGTAGCTCAGTGGTAAAGAATCTGCCTGCCAATACAGGAGATGCAGGTTTGATTCCTGGGTCAGAAAGATCCCCTGGAGAAGGAAATGGCAACCCACTCCAATATTCTTGCCTAGGAAATCCCATGGACAGAGGAGCCTGCCAGTCTACAGTCCATGGGGTCACAAAAGAGTTGGTCACTACTTAGGGATTAAACAACAATAGGTATAGTGTAACAATATGTCTCTATCCGGACTATATTATCATGGACATCTTGAACTCAGTGTACCATAAAATTCTTAAGCATTAAAGTCATTGCAGCACCCTTAACATGTCAATATTTTTACTTCAAGGAAACCAAAAAACAGACTTCTAATCGTCTCCTTAAGATTGTGGAGGATGTGCAGAAGGAATAATTTGTTCCTATCATAAAATTTGCCTAGAGTTGACTTCCTGCTCTCATGGCTGCCGCTGTCTTGGCAAGGTGTGGCCCGCGTGTTGTGTGACATACTGCAGGTGCCGGCTGCAACAAAGTTACCATTGTCTTTCTGTAATGAAGTCCGTTGAAACAGTGAAGTGCCCTAAAGTGAATCCAAGTGTGCCTGGAGTCCATAAGGTCACTCACGGAGTGGTGTTAGACAATTGAGGCTGCATTACTACTAACTAGAGTACTTTCGTTTTTGTTTTTAATAATGCAATGCTAGTCTATTAGAATAAAGAAAATGCATTACAGCAAATATTGAATCAGACATTGTGACACAACAACAGGTCTCAACTGCCACAGTTTACACAGACTTCACAGAACAACACCAACCCTGAAACACACAGAACATTTTGTATATAATTTCCAGTAAACTCCAGACTTTTACTTTAGAGGAATTTTACTTGAAACAAATGCATATGTCATATATATATATATATATATATATATATATATATGTATTTGCTAGGCTGAGAGTCCACCCCTTCTAATGATTGTTATAGCTCACTCCCACTTTTTGTAGTATAGGGAGTGGATATTGATAGAGCTCACAATTTAATTTTTTTGCAAACAACTTCCAGAAAATTTATTTTACTTCATGTGAGGTTTTGTACTCATTTATTTGGATTATCGCATTTATTTCTTGTTATTATTTGTAGACGTTTTCTTCTAAAATGAAGATCCTATTAGTTTTGAAATTCTTTATGTGACAGTGAAAAAGACTTTTTCTGAAAATGAAAACCAAGTTGATGCCGCCTTGATGGAAAAAATATATCAAAATTGTAAATTTTTACACACATAAATAATATGTCAGTTAAAGTACCATACGTTTTGTTGAAATTTTTAAAATAATTCATCATTTCCTTTTGAAGTTTTACTTTTTCTTTTAATAAATATTGTTTCATTTAGGACAAAACTAATTTTTAAATGACAAACATGAGTTGAAATATAGGGGGAAAAAGTCTATATTTACTATATTTGAAAAGATTTTTAAAGTTTTCATTTTAAACTTTCTATGTGGACTTGTAAAAGGACATAACATATATTTTCCTAACTGACACATTTAGATGATTCGAGCTGAATGACTTTTAAAATTAACTTTAAAAACCTAACTTGGTAGTTACAGATGTCTTAATCTTTGGAAGTCATTACACGTTCATTTTCCTTTCAGCATTAATTACACATAATGTCCTCCACCTATCACATACTCTGGAAGAAAACTATACTTATTTACATTTTCCAATGCTTTTAAAAATAAAATAGCTTTCATTGTTAACAATAAGGGCACATTTTCAATTATTAAAATCTTGTTATTTTTGAAGACTTGTCTCTGGCTATTCTGACTAGAAAATTCTATAGTAAATAAAACTGTTACATAAATTCCCCCAATAATAGCTTAATTACTTATAAACTCTGGAAACAATTAGTTTATCATCCTTTGAAGTGAGTAAGGCAACTTGCCAGGCTGAGAGCAAAACGCTTGTCACTTTTTCATGTAATGAGCTTAGTTTCTTTTTGTTATTTCAGATTCCTTGGAAAAGGAAACTCAGTAGAACACACTTTAATGTTCAGAAGATTAAAAGTTGAATCATTCACTTCATAAATGGCCTCTGCAATAACACTTAATAAAGTACCAAAAGAAATATTGAAGGCTCTGAAGATTATAATTTATGTGCTTATGGAAATCATTGAAACAGATATGCTGGTTCAAAGATAAAGTTGTGCTTGAATGACACTGAGATTGCAAAAGATTGAAGAGGGCTGTCCTGGTTCTCAGCCTCATATCATCCCTCCAACAAACCACCAAATTACTACTACAGCCTCTTCACTCCCCTCTCTGTCGCTCTCCCTCTCCGCTGGCTTTCTGCTTCCTCTCCTTACCTGCCCCATCCTTTCTACTTCCCACCGCCTCTAGGCCTCTATCTCCTCTCCCCCACCTCCATCCACACACCCCTCTCTCCCTCACTCCACCCGCCCACCCCTCCCCTTTCCCCTGCGACTCTCTTTTTCATCATCGCTGTCAGGTGTTGTCATCCAGACCAAACATACCGAAGGAAGTTCTGAGTACAAGTGGGTATTGTGAGACTGAAACATTCTATGTCTGAAATTACCTCTCCGCCCAACCCCAAAAATGAGTAAGAAAGGGAAAAAAGTATCGGAAGAGCATACTGACTTCATCCTGGCAGGCTCGGATCCGCCTGAGTTGTCACCGAGCGCAGGTGGGAGTTGAGAAGCTTTCGGAGGCCGCCTTGTTCAAGGCCAACCGGGTGACTGTTATTGCAACCATTGCCTCAGATGGAGCCAACACCTGAGACCTCACTCTCCCTTCTGCCCTTGGCGGTCAAGGAGTAAGGTCCTCTATAATTCCATCACCTGACTCTAGGAGTTTACGCGGCTCACCGAAAGAAACTGAGGGCCAAGGAAGACGGATAGGTCCCAAGAGCCAGGAGGCTCCCCTTGGGACCTGTCCAGCCGGCGACGGCCCGTACCGGATCGAGAACAGCAAACTTTTTGCACTATTTTGCATCTTTGAAGATAATGTTAACATACTTCCGATGCCGCCCCCCTCCTGGAAGGCAACTGCAACTCGCCCTTCCCTTTGTCGGCGGGAATCCGACTTTAAGCGATTCCCGCTAGTCAACCTACTTTGGGGACGCATTTTGCATTTTTCATTGCCCCTCGTCACTCCCCAGACCTATATGTCAAGAAATAGGGAGTTGAGACATGACACATTAATGTTTTGATCAGGGGACGCTCTCTGCTCCCACGGAAAGGGAGGCAGACTGGGTGGAGCGGGCAGCTGAGAAGGAGAGGGAAGGCATTACTCCGCAGCTCCTACGGAAATTCGTATTCCGTGTATGTTCCTCTCGCACCTGAAATAAATCCTGTAGGCCTACCCACACAGACTGCACAGCACTTATTTATTTGCATGTCATGCTTATAATATGGTAGAAAGCAAGACAAATCTTCGAGGAGTAGAGATGAGGCTCACCTTTCAGACTCGCTCTCTTAAATAAAAAAGAATTGTCCGGCTGGGCGCCTAAGAATTTATCTTGAGTTTGTGGTCATTATCTCTATTATACAGACCTGGCAATAAATAAATCGGGTAGTTACTACCCAACAATAAAACTGTAGTGTATGGGACACCTTACTATTACTTTCTTAATAATCTGCCGTTTCTTTCACTTTAAATCTTCCCAGTCTTGTCTTCTCGCTTGTCTACAAGGATCTATCTTCACCCTTTGAGGTACCAGACCGCTCGGGTTCATTTTTATATTTTGTGAACACAATAAGTTTTCCTGTCTAGACTTTCTGTTTTTCCTCTTATTTTTAGGCTACCTAATCTGCTTCAAGACAAAGGGTCGGCCAGGATCAAATGTCTTTCCCCCACCCGTGTCTCTATTTTAACCGCCTGTGAGTCGACTTTAATGAAGATCGCCCCCGTCGCAGCAGCCACCCAAGCGGTCTCTAGGAGAAAAGGTCGGCCCGGGGGACCGACCCGGGGAAGACGTTCTACGACCTGTCCGTGGGCACGCCCTTGGGTGCGCACGGAGTCCAAAAGCCCATCTGGAGAGACTGCTTGGGCCATTTCTCCCTCTCATGGCCCTCATCCCGCTTCCTGCCAGTGTGCCTGCCCACGCAGAGCTTTCCGAGGTGGGGTCGCATCCCTCCGACTTCTCCCGGCTCGCTCTCCACCCAGGCACGGCACACCACACGCGGACAAGAGCGCGAGCTGCCTGGGCCGGCCGGAGAAGTCCGTCCTCACTCCTCTGCCGGCTCCTCTGCGCCCGCAGGCATAAAAACCCATCAACGAGGCTCCGCATATGGGCGCGGACGCGGAGGTGGGCTGGAGGTGCGGGCGCTCCTTTCAGGTGCCTAGACGTGTGGCTGGCTGGAGAGAATGTATGCACTCCCACCCGGCCTGGGCTCCAGCGCAGGGGCCTCGCCTCCTCCGCCAGGGCGAGGTGCGCGTCTCCCACCCAAACGGGGATCCCTAGCCCGGCCCGAGGCGCAATCTGTTCCGGGCCAGAGCCTTCCAGAGCCCCCAGGAGGATGCGCCCACCCTCCGACCGGCCGGCGCCTTCCAACACCATAGCCACACTCACTTTCATGCCAGCGCGAAAAGTGACGCTTACGGGCAAAGCGGTCAGCAAATGACCGCCTTATCCGCGGAGCGGGGGGAATCGGGGGAGGGGTTGTGGGGAGGGCTGGGGGTAGAAAGGGGCAAAGGGGCAGTGGTAAGCCAGGGAAAAAAAAAACAAACAGTCCTGCTTCGCTTCCCCTTTTGTCTTTATACAGCTTGTCTCAAGAAATCAACTTAAGTACCGCAAGCCCCCACCAGGCTTGTTTTTGTTTGTTTGTGTGACTTAGATCACAGATAGAACTAGAGACTGAATCTCTGTGTGTGAAAGAGAAAAAAAATTTTAAAAAGCCGCGTCTGGGCTACTGATGGTGAAGGGACGATGAACTTCTCACCTTTCTCTAACTCACAAACACACGTCCTTTAAAAAAAAAATCCACGCCGCCGTGGGTGTGTGTTTCACTGTTAATTGCGTTTTGCTGGGATGATTTTTTACGACTGGAAAACAAGCGGCTGGGAAAATATTCACGTTAGGGACAGAAAACATTTTTTATTTATATCTTTGACATTTAAAAGAGCAGAATTAATTTGTCCTGTCTACATTAGCATTGAGAGAAAGTTTCAGAAATCTACCCAGGGGGAAGAGGAGGGGGAGAAAAAAAAGAGAAAAAAGAAAGCGAATAAAAGAAAGGAAAAAGAAAAGCTAGGCTTGGTTTCTCTTATTTCAGATCTGTAATCAATCATTGAAATAGGAGGCAGCAAAATTGTAAAGATTCGATAGATTAAAATGCAAATGAAAGGTAGAAAAAGAAACATTAACATGGCGATCAAAGATTTAATAACCGTAAATCAAGTTTTTTTTTCTGTTGCAGCTGCAGTTTGTGTGTGTGTTTATGTTTTAATCATGTTCGTTCCATAAATAAATAATATCTGAAACGAGACTAATTTTTCATTATTTTAACCGTGGGCTATAACACTAAATATTAAAAATAGAAAATGTACAGAATGCCAGATCCCCAGCCAAATAAGAGAAAGACTTGTGTTGATTGGTTAAAATCAAGGGGTTTTATTTGTGTGTTTTGAAAATCAGAGTATTATGCTAAAAAAATGCTATCTCAACTGACAAAGCCCAAAGTTTTATTTTCCCTCTAATATTTTATGTTAACAACAAGACACCATTTATAGTAAATATATGCGTGGCTGCATATCCATTTCAGTTTGAGCCTTTTCAAAGAACAGAAGTGCCAGAATATTTAAATAATACAAAACATATATTATTTCAAAGTGATTTGACAGAATTCCTGGGAAATAACACTTGTTCAAAGAATATGCCTTTTAGAGAAATATTACATGGTGGTTCAACACAATTAAAACTTTTTTTTACCTTTATTATTAAAGTTATTTTTCCAAGGGGAGTCTTTTTGCCCTTTGTTTTGCTACCATACGATTTAAGGTTTTATGTCAAGGTGTCAAATTACCAGGACACGTTATTTTATTTAACTAGTCCTCACTTTCTTTTATGGTGAAGACTTTTCATCTGGATCTTTTTATTTAAAATAGATGTATATTGTTAAGAAATTATTTCTAGAACTTTAAAAATAAACAACTGGTCTTTATCTTTTTTTTTTTTTTTTTGGTAGTCTTATTAACATGGGAGAAGTCATCTTCAGAGGATTGGAAACTTTTCTTTTTGGTAAAGTCTTGCAATGTTTAAAATAAGCTCTGCTTAATTTTGTCTTTGAAGGATTCACTTATCCTAATGTTTGAGATGATTAATTAAAACTGTCTCCATTTTTCCTCTTTCCACAAATTAAAATGATAGCCAAACTTGGAATACTTGTTTCCTTTCTAAAACCTTTCAGCTAAATGTGAGTTAAGTTGATGTCCACTCCCTCCATCCCAGTTACACAAGCACCGTTTTCACTGTGACAGTCCAATAATGCATTTAGTTTAAAATTACACTTGGACCTTTCCTCCTTTGTATTTTTTCATTTACTTCAGTGCAACAAGATGACTTGATTTTCTTGGGATTACATGAACTCCATTCAGTGTTACTGGGACATTTCTGCTCAACTAAATACTTGCCTTAATAGACAAATGAACTTCTTTTTATTTGCTGGAGTTTGTAGACGGTTTAAGACACAGAGAGTGCAACTGATTTAGTTATTGTTGTTGTGAGAATCGAACAGGCACAAAAGTCATTTATCTAAAACGAAGAGATATGACTCTGTAAAAGGGAGAAGCAAGGGCAGAATCATGGGGAATTATTTCAGTTTATAACTCTTATTAATTAAACCGGATGTGGTTTTATTCTTTAGTACCGACCTTGTTAAATTCGCCCAGATACCTCTCCCTCTTAGCCCATTTTTTCATTCTTTAGATAACTTGCGTCCCTTGTTGATGGGGGTTGCTTTTGCTACATTGTATCAGTAAAATTGCGGTGTAAAATTGCGTGCATCTTCAGACGGTCGCATCCCCGCACCCCTCCCAGAAAAAAAAGAAAAGAGAAAGAAAAAAATGCTTCTCCCATTCAGTTTTAGCATCTTGTTTCGTTGAAATGCGAGACAGGTACTTGATTTAGCATTTAAGCAAAAGGTTACACAAACCGCGTTTTAAAAAGTGTTGGGATGTCCGACAGGGTCAGCCCCAGATCAGATCATTTTTTGAATGCAGACCTAAAGATAATGAGTACTTGTTGTATTAAAGGGGACAAACAGTACTTTGGCTTCCTCTGACCCCAGAATGCATGGCTCGGTTTCATTGATCATCCTCCTTTATGAGATAATGCAATTACAAACATCAATAAGGGGCTGCAAGGGGAATCATTATGCGGTGACAGTGATAAATGACGGTGCAGAAATAGCATGCTTTTTCCCCCCTAACAATCCAGGAGCCCAGGGGCTCCGGGGGCTGAACACAGTCGCCAAGGAAACAGATGACATCCCAAACGGCACCAAAGGAAAAAAAATGAACAGTCTTTCTTTGCCTTTCACTCTTTTCCGTCTTCCAAAGAGTTAGTTTTGGCTCAAGCAGCAGCTGCCACACAGGCATTTCGTTATTTCAGACATTAAAGACTGCAGCGGGAGGTGGGAGTCTCCTCCTCTTCCATCCCCACCCCCACTAGATAACACACAAAGCTCGCTGTTCACGGTGTAGGACTACCTGAAAACGCACGTCTTGAAAATCAGATGGGGATGGTGGTGGTGAGGGAAACAGGGTTCACACCGCCTTTGCGTGTGTTTTCCCCGCTTGCATGATTGTCGGATGGAAACTGAGTCTGCAGAAAAAGCTGGCGCCTCGTGGGTCTGCCAGTAAGGACGGGGGCGCGTGGCTCGCCTCCATCTCCCTGCGGTGCCAGACGCTGCTCAATGCCAAGGCGGGGGGGTGGTATTGGGGGGGGGGGTGGGAATGGGGAGCAGGCGGCTGCTAGGGGTGTTTGCCGCTTCGCTGGCTTTCTTTGAGATGGAATTATCAATGGGCGCAGGGATCTCCTCTAGATCGAGGAATCCGGTTGTTTAAAGCCCCAGGGTGCCCTCAGCAAGTGGCTTCAATAGGGCTTCGCTGAACAATCCCCATCCTCGCGTGTCCTGGGCTGGTGGCTGAAGTAGGCGGGCGCGAAAAAGTGATGGGTTACCCGGACTGCGTGCTGGACCTGCATGCCTCGGGACACTAGGAAGGGAAGGGGAATTCGCCACTTTGCGGGGAAGGAGGAGGAAGAGAGAGCAGAAGTGCAAAGCGGGGTGGGGGTGGGGGGGGCTCCCCAAGAAGAAAACAGAAAGGAGGAGGAAGAAAGCGAGCGAGAGCAACCCCACCCTTCGAAAAGGTCGCTATCCTTAAGAAAGCAGACACGGGGTTCCCTGACCCCTGCGGGAAACGTCCCAGCGTGGAACGCGCAACTCGGGCGCTGCCTGCCCTGACACTCGTGGCCCCCGCCCTGAGGAGCCGGCTGCGCGGGTGCGCAAGCAGGTGACTTTATTCACTGCTTCCCCAATCGGCGAGGTCCCGGGACTCGTTTTCCGCCTGGAGATTAAGATCATTGCTCGCGTAATGAACTTAATGCTTTAGGGTAGAGGTGAGTGTGTCTGTGAGTGGGCAGGGGTAGGAATTACCGACCCGATCGATGGGAGACTGGCTTAAAACTAAATCCCTTTTCTCCAGGGCTTCAGCGCCTAGGTTTCCCAGCGGTGGGCTGAGCGCGCCGGGCAGGTTAGAAGGCAGGGCGTGGAGGAGCGACCCCAAGGCTCGGGCCGCCAGAACTGAAACCCTAAAATGCCCATCTCCCCATCGAGACCCCCGGGACACCCGTTTTTACGGCAAAGGCTCTTAAAAGCTCCAATGTTGGCGAACTGATTGCTCAATATGTTTGTTTTTCCTTTACAGCTTTGCCTTGGGAGAGAATGCGACGGACTCGTTGTCAGGAAGATTGGACCAAAAGGAGATAGTCTCCCCAACCCCTCCCCCCGCTCCTCCCCGCCATCAGCGACTCCCTCAAGGGGCGATTTCCCACACTCTCTGCACCGCCCTGTCCTGGGCCTTGGGATTCCCAACCTCGTGTAGACTCTGCACCTGGCTACCTAAGTGCCACAGGATGCCCCACAGTCAAGTGGGTGAGGGGTGGTCAGGGAGAGGGGAGTGAAACGGGGTGACATGCCGGGCCACACAAGGCACCCCACGACCCAGTTCCACGCCACTCCACCCGGCGTCCAAGCGCATACCAGGGAGCTCCGCATCGTCAGGTTTTTACTGTCTATACATCCGAGGGCCTGCTGGGATCCGAAAGGCTGGGGAAAGTCTGCAAAGGCGTTAAAGTGATCCCGAGGAGCCCCTACCTAAGGCGTTGAGTGCTGCCCACGGCTCCCCCACTGCGCCTGGCGGGTGCTGCCCGGGTCCCAAGTGCCCCCAGGCCCCAAGCTCTCGCAGTCCCTCCCGCTCCCAGAGTCGCGGCAGGACTGACCCAAGAGTCCACCAAGAAGCCTCTAGCCCACCGAGTCGAGCTGTTCGGAGGGAACGGGGCCCGGAGTCCCCCAGAAGGTGCCTCTCCACAACCTTCTGCGCTGACACAGGGTCGCCTCGTCTCCAGAGACGAAGTCTGCAGCTCCCTTAGACTTGACTTTTCAGTTGGGTTGGGGAGGGGATAGGAGGCTAGTGGAGGTGCCGGAACCGCCCCCTTTCTCCCACAGCCCCCCCACCCCCACCCCCACCCCGCCCCCGGGTGCTCTGGGCTCTACGCAGAGACCTGTCCGCCCTGCACCTGCCGGGGGCCAGGACTCAGGGTTAGAACTCAGTGGCAGCCGCGTTCCGGCCCGGATCCCCTCAACTGCCGCCGCGGCCCGAAGGATCTCTCGGCACGCAGAGGCCGGCCCAGCCCCAGCCCCAGGCCACAGGCATCTCCCTCCTGCCCGGCAGCAGACTCGGGGGGCGCTGCACTCGGCAATGAAGCCTGAGCGCAAAGTCTGCGCGCCGCGTGGGAGACGCGGGCGAGAGGGTGCGCGTAGCGCTGGTGTTTTTTCTTTTCAGAACCTTTCGACTTCACTACAAAGTTTCTTAGTAGGCGCCTGGGCCCCGGGGTCGGAGCCTCCCACCGCTGCTGCTTCCTCTCCCTCCTCCCAGCCCCCTCGAGCCGAACGAGACGGAGCCTCCGGCCGCCGAACTTCACCTCCCGCTGCGGGGACCCCGGCGCCCCGAGCGCCGCCCTCCCCACCCCGTCCCCAGGCTCCGCGGGGGTGCTTCTCCCCGGGGCGAAGCTCGCCGGCCGGGCGCACAGGAAGGAGACACCCGCTGCCTCCCGAGGAACTCCTAATACCATCCATACAGCTTTAATGCGTTTATAATTCGATAAGTGATTTCAATTTGAAATTGTTAGTAACTAATTTTATGGGTAATTTTTCCACATCAAATATTTAAGCATCAGATTAAGGGAGCCAGTTCCGACACAGGATAATAAGGGGGTTCCCCCCCACCCCCCGCGGCCCCCCGCCTCCCTCAGATTCCTACCGAGTAGTTTTTCCAAATCCCCAAAAGATGGCAGTCGAAGCCGACGTTCTTCTTTTCCTGCGGCCCTGCGAAGGGAGGGGCAGAAAGAGGGAAGAGGGAAGGAGCGAGAGAAAGGGGGAGTGAGGGAGAGAGAGGCAAAGGGAGAAGGAAAGAGACAAGAGAAAGGAGAGGGAGAAACTAGACGTTGCACGGACTTTTCAAAAGTCATCTTTCACACATGTCTAATATAGGCAAAAAGCAGTGGTGAATTTCCTGGAAATGTCCTGGCAGAAAAGAAAGCCAAAAAACGTGCCTTGTGGGCTCAAAGCAGAGGATGTGAGAAACTCAGCACATTCAGGCTAACTCCTCCATTCAGAGCAGAAGCAGGATAGGGGAGCCTGGCTTTTCGGCATTTCTTTGTATTTAACATTATATACATACTGTACAACTCAGAGGCTGTTTCCTCTACAGGACTCTGCCAGTTACCTAATGCGGGGGTGAGGAAAGGTGATGGGTGGGGGGCGGATTGCTGTGGGCGGAGGGGAGGCTGGGGCCAGAAGCGGATGAATTGCAGACCAGTTGCCAAAACTTTTTTTTTTTCCCTGCTGCTGCTGCTGCGGCTGCCTTTGCTGCTGCCTTTGCTTTGAATGTGGGTAACTAGGAAACGGCAAGCCGTCTGAGAAGACGGAATTTCCAACGTGTAAAATGTTCTTAACGGAACCATTGAGCGAGTGCAATAAGGCGTGAGGGGGAACTAATCTTCCCATTTAAATGTTTGTGGCAATTTTATCTAAATGAATTTTAATGCTAAACGAGGGTAATTCCCCATTTGTAGCGCGTTTACTTCTCTTTCCTGTGCTTCTAAAGCAGTCGAACATCATGCAATGAACAATAACAATAAAAATACTGTCAAGGCATATTATTCATTTCGAATGTGTTATAATTACAGCTGATTAAATATGATAGAATTTTAATTTTTTTGGAAAAATATTTAAATCATACTAAAAAGTAGTCTCATTCAACCGGCGCGCCCCCTCCCCAAATGAAAATAAAAAGCAGGTACAATTGCGTGCCCTTGTTTAGAAGAGGGCGTTTTGTTTTTGCCTTTTAAGAAACATCAAAAACGCTCTCAGCACCTCTATTATTTCCCTCTTTCGGTTAAGTGTCCTCAATAACCTCCGAGCTGGCTCTGAAATTTACAAGAGGAAAAGCTAAAATAGCATTAAGGGGGAGGTGGGGGTGTCCAGGCAGGGGGAAAAAGGACCCGCCAGAGAGCAAGGCTCTCACAAAACAGGCACGCAGAGAGGGGAACGCAGGGAAAGAACACAGTTTGTTTTATTTTTTTTCTAATTCACTGAACACTAATGATCTTGAGTCTTCATAGCCTCCATATTCCCTAATTCTTCTTCACTTGGACTCCTCTCCTTCTCCCAGGGCCTGCCCCCACCGCCCCCCCTCCTTCCTCCCCTCCCCTTTCTTTCCCTCCCCCACCCGGCAAGAGCTTCCTCTAGAATAAAGACTGAAAATAACCAACTCACCCAGGCATGTACTGGAGAGGAGGGGTAAATGGCTGGTTAGTTTATAAAGTTTATTATTAATTTTGAAAGTAAATAAATGGTTGTTAACGGCTAGTAACCACCTATCAAGAGAGAATTATTTCACGAATATGGACTATTTATGTAGACGAAGAACTGCCACTGTGTCCGAATGGGAAACTGAAACAATCCCCTAGATGGGGTGGGGGCGGGGTAGGGCGGAGGGCGCTGCGTCCGAGGCTGCAGAAGGTCGAGCCTCGCTCTCTTTCTCCGGATCCACGTGTTTAGGAACCAGGCCCCATAAACAAAAGGTGAGAGAGTGCACGGCCGCTCCAGCAGGTGAGTCAGTCAATCACACGCCACCTAGTAAACCCAACCCACAGCTGGTTTCTCTTTTCAAATAGAAAATAGAATTGTTCAGGGCGGGTTTATAGGGTGACACGGGCCTGAATGTCAGGCTTGAGTTTAAGGCACTCTCCTTCGACCCATCCTTTGTTTACAAAGCAATCACTACTAAAAGCCTGATTTTTTAAAAACGAATTTGCCTTAATTAAAATATTTGTATATTTTCCTTAGCTTTGGGAAGCACTTTTATAGCCGCAATTTTATTTCAATAAAATTATAAGCTATTCCAGCTTAAACATGTTATTTTGTACCATTTAGCTGGCTGCCATGCCGAAATTCTGTACAGCTGTTCTGGAAAATTGGTTAATAACCAGTTTGATCCAATGAGAACATAGAGCATATTTATAAAAATTAGATTTTTGAAGTCTGGTCTCTTCATCCATGTAGTTAATTTCCTAATAAACATATACTGCTCATCCTAGGTAACATCCTTAGTGAAAGACGTGGCTCAGTCCTTTAGGTTTGCCATCATGTGCAAGAATAATTTCACTGATATTAGATGAGTAATTCTGTTGGCTGTAATCTGAGTCTACAGTTAGTTTAGTGCCCTTAGGCCTTAAATTTGCTGATATTAGGAGTTCATTAAGTCAGCTTAAAGAAATCAGTGACTATTATTAAATAACTTACTTTGTGGTTCAAATTTTCAAATGCATATATATCTTAGGGAGCTAAAATTAATTTCTATATTTACTGCATTCATCATGAAAAATTTGGGGGGCAGTAAACAAATTTTTCAAGCAGTGGAGTCAGCATGACAAAAATAATCTTGTTTTTATTTTAGATTCAGATTTCATTACTGCACTCAAACGACTACAACTGGGCTTGGCGTTATTATACAATCCAAACTGTTTCCGTCAGAAACGCTAAGACTCAGTGTGCAATGATTGTTATTAATAATTAGCTCCTTGGTTTCTTGATAGAAAAAGGCTATCAACAAGCATTTGTTTATCCACAACAAAAAGTATAATTAGCTTATCCCACTTAGTAAATCTTGTATGCATGCCAACTCATACCAAACTGCTACTTTTACAAAAAAAAAAAAATTGCAATAATACAGTTCATTTTTCCAGTCCTTTTTGCACAAAATTTATTTACAATGTCTACATAAATGCTCCAAGGTGGGACTATGGAAAAATACACACATGACCGATGCTTTGCTCAGAAATAAAGTCAACATATTAAAAATAAATCTTCAGTCTATGTTTTTGAGCTGCATGAAACAGGA